>NC_034411.1:49969937-50269937 GCF_002078875.1 Numida meleagris
TCCCTTCCCTTTTCCCTTCCCTTTTCCCTTCCCTTTTCCCTTCCCTTTTCCCTTCCCTTTTCCCTTTCCTTTTCCCTTTCCTTTTTGTGTGTGTGTGCATCTCTCCTCCTTGCTCTCTGAAAGGAATAAAAGCATTAGGAAAAAGAAATAGATTGAAAAAAAAAAAAGGAAAGGACAGACTTTGAAATCTAAGTGGTTAAATGCTTCCCTTTTGAGAGAGTTGTTGCTTGTTTTCTTTAGTCTTCTATACAAGGTGACTGAATGAGAAAAATAAAACAAGTAGAATTAGAAGTAGCATTGAAAATTCATTTATGGCTACTTTTTGACCCTTAATGCTGGACTGTGCTTACAGAAGAGGCTGATCTCAGGACTTGCAGCTTCCTGGAATTGTCTGTCATAGGAGTGAGGAGCAAAAGAATAGCACTCCACCATGAAACATGTGCCAGTATATTTTGAAGTGTCCTCAAAATACTTTCCTTTGGACATAGTCAAGAAGCTTCAAGAGACCAGAGCAAAAACAAAGATCACTCCTTAAGCTATTTGTCTTTGTTTGTTTGTTTGTTCTGTTTTATTTTTTAGATGAAAGGCACTGGTTGTTCTTCTTGGTAACTTTTGCTATGCAAAATGCTGGCATGCCTTTTGGTTTGCTATTCAGGTTATTTACATTAGGAAGCAGAGTGACGTAAAAAATTAGGAATTTCTTTGTGGCAGCGTTGTTCCTTTGTGACAAATGCATGAAGCCCCCTGCTCCAACAAGCAGCTGGAGTAGAAAAAGGAGGAGGCAGTGGGATGGATCTGTTGCTCCTCCTTTCCATCTCATTTTCCCCCTTCAGCAGGCACTTTTCTGAGAACTACGGCCTCGCTATATCTCAGGGCCAGGGCAAAAGTGTTCACTGGATGACCTTGGACTTCTGCTACCTCCCCTGCCTGCTGGCTGGGTGCTTCTGGCTGCAGGTGTTCATCTTCCAGCATGCTGAAAACTGACTGTGGACCAGCCTCCTTTTGACCTCAGTTTCCAGCTGTGGCCTGTGATGTTCCACGTTGAGGAGAGCAGCCTTGAAAATTGTTCCTGGGGCTGCTTCCTCACAAAGTGTCTCTGCAAAGAGTCCCTACGATCGGCTGCAGCTCTTGTGCAGGCACAGAAGGGTAAATGCTATCTCATCTAATACTTGTTATGCGTTTGCATTACCTTCATGGGTGGCCTGGGGATACAAGTGGGAAGGGAGGGCAGAACCGACCAAGCCACTTACCTCCGTGGTAGGGAACCAAAAGTTTAAAGTGGGAACTCATTTTTGGTGATAGAAAGTCAGACCAACACCTGATGTCTCTAACTGTGGATTTTCACTGTATTCAAACTCTGTATGGATTTGGAAGCAGAGCTTCAAAAGCATGGGAGGGTTTGGAGCTGCTTGTGCTTCCATTTCAAGGGTGACTTATGTATGGCAGTAGTGAGTGTGTTTGATCAGCCTTTATGGCCACAGAGGTGACCAGCATTTTATTCTGACTTTTGCTTTTTAACTCTAATTTGGAAATAACAATTTTATCAATTTTATAATTTTTCCCCTCTTTTTGTTATCTGTTGCTGAAATTGCACTTATATAAGTTTCTAGGAGGAACTCAAATGTGAGTTCTAGGGTAGAATCAATAGTAAAATCAGAGAGAGGACTTGACGGATTCAGTGTTTTTTCGGATTCCTGAGCAGGTGATCCCGAAGTGTTGAATTTTTTTCTTTGCACTGGACACAAGTTGTTTTCATAAAGCTGGCTTGATTCTCCTTGGTTATTTACATTTAAAAAATCAGTTTTGCAGCTGAGGAGCTGTCATAGTACTTATCTTTTTGCATATCAGTAAGTCTCATTATCCAAAATCATTTTTATTTAAATGTTTCTATCATTGTAACTAATTTTAGTGAATTCTTAATTTGACGCTTCTATGTGTGCATTTACAAGTGATGTTTTCATGGTTTGTAAACTTCTTATGTGTCAAATTCTATTTCTTGGAAATTGGTGTTATACTGGATAAACAATGTGTTTGTTTCAGTTGGCTGGCTGGAACATCTTAAATGTAGTGGCCTACATGGTGAGAGTCGAGTGAGTTTATCAAAATATGCAGTTATTTATCTGAACTAACAAAAGTAAGATTAAAAAAGATCTACCCTCATCTACTATGAGTTAAATCTTTAATTTTTGCCACTGCAGTAGGTAACAGTCTGTGTGTGACTGTAAAATATCCTTTCCTTTGCAACCATTAACATCCTGTTGAGCAAACACTATTTATTTCACAGTGAAGAAGAAGGACTGTCTTCAATGAAGCCACCACTGAACTGCAGTCTTGCACAGCTGATTTTGTCCCTGGGGCCTGTTGCAGCAGCCAACCTGTGTCCTAGCTTTTTGCTTGTTTGAGATGGATGTAACTAAATTAAATGATCTGGAAGCCATGTGATGTTGGACAAAGAGGAAATTACTGCAGAATAAAAGGAGCAAGTAGGACAGCAAAGAGTGTTTGAAGACAGATTTGAGGAAAAAGATTAAAATTTGCCAGGTGGAAGATGTTCTTTAAAGCAAGTTAAGAGGAGGCACACTAAGATACATGAAAATGAGCTTTTTTTAGTTTTTTTTTTAAATCGAATCTCAGCTAAATCAATTGTATTAAGTGCTGTAGGCTCCCAAAGTCTCAACAGATGTTCAGTGAAAACTTTATGAACACCAAGTAGTGTGTGAACTTAGTCCATATCTTGACAATAATTTTATGGACTGATTAATGACCTGTATTACTGTAGGTGTGGGTTTCTTCTTCTGTCTGCTGGTGGTGTAACTAAAGCTTCCACAGATGTGGTTTTTGCAAACAAGCAAATAAACAACGAGGGATGAGTGCTTTTAAGGCACAGCTTCAGATTAGAAGGCAAAATGGAGGACTTCCCTCTCAGAAGCAGAAGAAGGAGGAATGTATGTGTTCTATAGAGGAGTGAATTGCTGCTCCTAAGGACTACTTATCTCAAATTCTTAAAGCAGGGAAAAACAGAGAAGATACTACTCATTTAATGAGCAGAGGAAGGGGAGCTTTGAGATAGATAGGATTAGCTATGGTGGATTAAAATGATTAGATCTGAATTTTGCTTTAATATGAGTAAAAACTCGGACCATATGTCTTTGGGGAACCCCATCTGGTTTCAGGCATTTTCAGTGGGAGAATGAGACAATTTTGATACTTCAGTCATCAGCTGAGGATATTTTTTTGCGAGAGGAAGGTTTGCCACAATTTGAATTTGTTCAGTTCATGGAGTTCCTGCTTCATTAGTGTTCTGTAAATGAAATGTATTTGTTTTGTTCTTCCATTTATCAGCTTTACACTAAGCATTTTAAGGGACAGAATGAACTTGAAAGCTGAATAGCAAAAAAAAAAAAAGAGAGAACAACAAAAAAAGACATCCCATAATTTCTCATAGCCCCCATTGCCTTCAGAAAAATTTGACATGACCATTTTTTTTTTTTTTCAGAAAGAAATAGAAAGGTCTTTTTTTATCCTACTGCTCCCTACCTGACTCAATTAAGTTGCACAGGTCTTCCACATGCTCTTGAAATGTGTATTTCTCAATTCACACACGTGCTAGAGTGCTTGCTGGTTCAGCCTGTGCTGAGAATGCAGAGGAAGCAGGCAAACAGTTGCAATCTTATGAAATAGATGAATGAAATGCAGTGAAAGAACCTGCTTGCTCCTTTCCCTGCCATTTCTGATTTTGCTTAAGAATAATTGCAGAGATTTAATTGGAGTTATTTCTGATATAAAGGGACTGATAAACCATCATTATGGATGGTGTTCTTTGCCTGTCAAGTAAGTGGTCTTGTAGGTGCTACCAACAAACTTGCTTTAAAGTACCACAGAAGTGTGACTTTATCTTTCAAAAGGAAAACCTACTGTCGATTTGAAAAAAAAAAAATCTAATGTATGACTTCATGGTTTAGAATCAACCAAACTTGAATTCATGAGTTTTTGCACTCAGTTTTGCTGAGAAGCTCATCTTTTTGCTACGTTAGCCTCTGCTTCTGGGATAGACGGGGAGCCTTTGGTCTGTGGGATAAGGTTACTGTTTCATCGCTCACCTCATTCGGAATCTAAATGACTACATCTTCTCATACAGTACAACATAGTAACAGAAAAAAAGAAAGAAAAATAATACTGAGCAAGGCTCATAAGGGAAAGTGAAAGAAACTTATGCTTCTGGTCTCCAGGGAGGAAAGCGGAAAAAGCAGTACAATGGTTGAACAATAAAAGCCAAGCACAGGAAAAAGGCTGCTGTTGATGGGCTTCCAGAAGTAACTACCTAGTTCTGTGCAGTGTGAGAAATGCAGTAATGCAGAAATGAAGGATAAATTGATACTTCTAAATACAATGTATAAATGTGTGCATAGCAGAAGAGCCGCTCAGGGCCTTTCTCCAGGGAAACAGTATTTCCAGGTTAGTAACCGTTACTTTTGTTGTCACCGGGAGTTCTGTTTCCCAGATTAATGACACGATATGATTTTTCTTAGCCCATATTTTATGCTTGGCCAGAAATGCCATCCTCTGAGTCTTTTCTTTGAACTCAGACATTTATTTAACCCAGCTTCCAGGATTTTGAAAAGCCTGGCTTCGCTCCTGATCATTCTTGAGACAAGCTTGATTATAACTATTTATTATTTTCTCAGACAATAAGAATAAATGACGGAAGGCAAAGGGGAGACCAGAACTGCTATTTCCCCTCAGTCGTTGCACAGAAAGTGATTTAAACAGAGGCTGTCTTTCAAGAGCCTTCCATATTCTGCTTTTATTTATGCTATTTCAAAGCAGGCAGGAAGTGCTACAAGTTGTAATGCGTCAAATCTGATGCCCAGCCTGCATTTATAAAATAAGAGGCAGCCTTCTCTAGAGTCTGTTTTGAAGAGAGATTAGTCTTCAGAGGAACCAAGTTTGATCTGTAATCTCATTTTTAAGAAATGCACATTCATCTATTTATGTTTTTTCATAGCTTCTTGTATTTCAGAGACAATGAAGAAAAGACATTTTGCCTGTTATTGCCAAATGAACTGCTATGTGCCAATAGACCAACTGCTTCTCTCACAATCTTGTAATGATTAAGAATCCACCACAGAAACCTGTAGAAAGCAGGCATCGAAAAAGGCGCTAAGTATTATTAAGCCAGTGAGCTACATTTGCTAGACTGGGTTTCTAGTGGGGCTTCTCTCCGTGCCAAGGCAGAGGGGAGCTTTAGCCCTAGGGGAGATTTGTAGCCCTGCTGAGAGCAGGAAGGTTCTGGTCAGGCTTCTGTGAAGGTCCTGGCCAGCATCTCCTTTTTCTCATCAGCCTGTGCCTAGCAAATGCTGATAAACATTTGGGCTTAAGGGCTCCTTAGCTCCTGCTGCCAGGCTGTGTGAATATGTCTCTCTGCTTCTGTTCTTGACTGAACATTCCAGAGACTCTGGCAGCTGTAGGTGTGGAGCTCTGACAAATTTCTGGTCCCCTTCCTTCTTTCCTATGTTTTTCTGCCATACTTCTGAACTCTGCCTCTGCTGTAGTAACAGTTCTCTTAAGCAACAGTAGAAAAAGCAACACCCAAGCACATCAAACAGATGGGCTTGGTCTGATTCGTTAAAAAACAGTATAGTGTTGTCAACACTGTCCATGCAGCTGTCCCCACCAGGGAAGACTTTCTGTTGGTGATGTTGAGCGCTAGCAGCTGATCTTAACCTGCATCACTGAAAATAAGAGGTTCTCTTTATGTTTGGTATATGCACACATACACAATTTCACAGTTGTTAATGTGGTTGGAAAATGGTAGTTCACAAGGACGTGTTGCAGATCTTGAGTTAAACTTGTTTTTTCAAGCGTTTCACATTTTAAGAAAAGGATTTCATTAAACACGTGAGTTTGGAAGAGATTTGAGCACCTTAAATTACTAGAAGTATCAATCGATCCAAATTAAAACATTACATTGGAACAACTTGGAAAATGTAGAGCTGAAATGCAAGCTAGACTGTAGATTTGATTTATTCCAGACACACTTAAATGAAACTCTGAGATCCAGACATTCCTAGCTTTTGAATATTGTTCAAAATTGAGGTCCAGACATGAACCTTGCATTGGAAGTTTGACCAATTTATCTACCACTAGAGAATATTTAACAAGATTTGATTGGTCCTGGAAGGTAATGATTGCTGATAATTTTTGATGAATAGAGATGAGTTGAAGATTTCCTGGAGATAGCCCTGAGGTCATCTTGCATTTCACAAACACGGCCTGTAAGAAGAGGTTGTAGACAGTCTTTTATATTGCAAAGCTTGTGTCAGCAGCAATAAGCTCACTTTGTGGTGGATGTGCTGGGTGAATCAAGTGTTCCTTTTTAGTAGTTAGCACAGTTAGACATGACAGTTTTGCTTTATTTAGAAGTAATATTCTCTTGATTTTTACTTTTGTCTTGTTTTGTTTCTTTTTAATATAGAATTTGCAGGTAAGTAAAGACGTAATACTCCAAACTTAAGTTGAATTTTGGTTCATAGTACCTGCCAGTCAAGTGTAAATTCAAGAGCGTAGTACCTGAAATTAAGCCTATTTTTAAGGACCATACTGAAATGAGGTCTAAAAGCAGATCAGTGTGACTTCATCCTCTGGGCACTTTCACTGCTTTCGACCGAATCCAAAGCCCACAAAAGTCAGTGGGAGCCTTTCTATTCTCTGTGGTTGGTTTGAATCAAGCTCTGTCTTAGCAATATATTTATGTCAGCTGTAATATTTCAGGAAGCTGAAAGGCAGCTTGATAAGGTGTCAGAGAGCAGGCAGGACTCTGAAATCACTGCTTCTGAATAGACTTCACGTGGGCTTGAAAATAGAGCACTTTGGAAAAAGCAATTCTGCTTCTGTAAAATGCTCAGGAATACTGAAGTCAAAGACCATCCAAATATTGTTTTGTGGGTTGCTTCTGCTGTAAATAGACTTAATGCTTTGTTATATGTGGAAAAATGCTGGAGTTCCACTCCAGGCTTTGCATGGAAAAAGTGAGCCAGCAGAAGCGTTAATTGTAACCCCCCTTCTCAGATGCCAGGAAAGAGTCCTGGAGGCTGCCAGACCCTAGCAAGATATGCTATTTAGGTCAAGGACTTTTTTTTTCTTCTTCTACGATCCAAGCTTTCTACCTCAGGCAAGGAGAAAGGAACTCAAATTAGCTGGGAGCAAATAGGAAACAGAAAATGCCAGTGCTCCACTTGTTAATTCACAAGAATCTGTGGGATATCATGGAATCATAGAATCATAGAATGGCCTGGGTTGAAAAGGACCTCAAAGATCATCGAGTTTTAACCCCCTGCTGAGTGCAGGGTCGCCAACCACTAGACCACGCTGCCCAGAGCCACGTCCAGCCTGGCTTTGAACACATCCAGGGGCGGGGCATCCACAACCCTCCTGGGCAACCTGTTCCAGTGCGTCACCACCCTCTGTGTGAAAAAATTCCTGCTAATATCTAACCTACATCTCCCCTGTCTCAGTTTAATACCACTCCCCCTTGTCCTATTGCTGTCCACCCTTGTGAACAATCATTCCCCCTCCTATTTTTATGCTCCCTTCAAGTATTGGAAGGCCACAATGAGATGTGGGTAAGGGCTTGCATTTTCCTTGTAGTTTCCCTGGTTCAGGGGGAAAGCCCCTTGCCTCTGTCCCTGGGAGATGGATAAAAGCAGAGTGACTGCCTAGCGGGAGTACAAATGAGCCTGTGCAGAATTTCAGGATGACCCAGACACGACAAACTTCTGCATGTGGGGTATTAAGGATTACATCTTTAAGTGGCTTACCTTTGAAGGCAGTAAGTATGGGGAATGAGGACCTCAGAAACCCCCAGTCTCTTATTCCTTTTTGTCACTGGGCTGGGAACTAAAGCTCAGCTCAGCTACCCCACATGCAGCTCAGACTAGAGGTGGGGAAGGATGCCCTACGCACAGTGAGGGGAGGAAGAAATCTCTTGCCACATGACTGTGCAGATGGTCTCAGACCTCTCACATAATCTTGTGCTTTTGTTTCTTGGAGGGACCCCTCCTTTCCCTTGCCTGAGTAGGAGCATGTGTAGGAGACTCTGTGGGGGTAGTCTTGCAGATTTAATTATTCCTTACATGTTGTTTGCCCGTGTACGGGACAATTGAGCCCATAATAATCAATCTTGCATGCTCTGAAACAAGAAAATGCTACATATGATCTAAGCTGCATGCTGAAATGTGGTTATTGGAAATGACTTTTATGGCTGAATAGGCCTGTATCATGTTGTCTCTTTGCTTTTTTGGGCTTTTAGTTATTTATTCACAGTGTCATGCCAGCAAAATATTTTATGTCTTTCCATTTAGTTCACTGAATGAATCTTCTGCTTCTGGAAATGTTTAAACACAGATGACAAAAAAAAAAATTTTCTACATAAACCAGTGGCTTAATTTTTGTTCATGTTAATTGAAAGACTTATCTCCTGTAACTTCTTTTTTTAAATAATGGAAAAGGAATTTCCTGAGTATTTGAACTCGTATTATATGCATTAAGGTCATTTATCTTTGCTATTTCTTACCCGCGTTATGGTTGCCTAGGAACAGGAGTAATAATAGTAATTTTGAATCTACTCATTCCATTTGTCCTTCCATCAGACTGGCAATTCCATATAGCTGTTGTGTTCCATATGGTAATCCACTAAATATTTACATTTTTTCCTTTATAGACTTTGAATACATATGTAAATCCCTTTCTTCTCACACATGGTCAGTGTTTTTCTAAGAGTTCTGTTGCAGACATGCTTAATTTCTGCACTAAGATTCTTCAAAAAGTTTACGTGAGGAACTCTGTTCAGGTACTACAATTCTGAAGCAATTCCAAATTACTAAGGGTCTCCTGATGCTGTGGAAAAAAAAAAAAAAAAGAAAAAAACACAGTCCCATTGATTCTGAGACTTGCATTTTTTCCATGTTCTGTAAGGCTAAGATTACGTGAGATAATTACTGCTGCAGAATGCCTTCAATTACTGTTGAGATAAGTGACTGAGAAATAATCCATCAAAAATAAAGCTGCTGTTATTCTGCTTCCTTCCCTTCATTTCTGTAGATATTAGATTTGGGAATATCTTTGAATGATCTGCCTCCTTAAGCAGGAGCATGGTTTGCCTGTAACCCCTCATGCTGCTCTATTTGTTTATTTATACCTGTTATCTACTGTGTGACAGATGAGAAGAAAAATCAGTAAAAAGCTTTTTTTTGCTCCGCCTTTCCGTTACGTATGTTGAGGTGTTTACTGTTGCTCATCTAGCATTCAGACTTAACAGCATGCTTCAAATTCCTCTTTAATAGAATTTCTTGTTTACTTTGCTTGGTAGGTGCTGTGCTTATCAACAACATATGTCCTCTTTGTTCAAAGTGAGGTTTTTAAGAATGTTGAGATGATTTACTGCCGTGTGCATCCTTGCAGAAGCTGGCGCCCTCCGTCTTTTATTGTATGGTAGGGATAAAGGAGTCTTCTTGCCTACTTAACTCATGTGATTAAAATGGGACACATTGTGATGTTCTCCTTAATTAGCATGATCGGCTCCCGAGGAGAGAGGGAACCCTGGCTGTGTTGTTTTGCTTTTTTCCCCTCTAATGAGTAGAAAGAGTCTTTTGAGAATTGCTAAATAATTCAGACCATTAGGAACCTGTCAGCTTAAACAATGCTCCCTCTGACCAGAAAAATTGTCAAACAGTTGGACACCCCGGCAGATGTTGAACTTGCTTTTATTGTTAGATCTGCTGCAGGCAAATATCTTTGCAGCGACTAAGAAGATCTGCACATTGCTCCCTTCAGTCAGAGTATGTGGGTATAATCAACACGTTAGCCGTACTTGCTTTAGCTCATAACTCCAGCCTTTCTTTTTATTAAATTAGTAATATTCTAATAAGCTCCTAATATTGTGATGTACCAGCTTTACTTCCGTTTGCCAGATAACAATGAGAAAACACAATCCAGGCTTAAAGAAAATCCCACAAAATAAGCGAACAAACTTTCTGATTTCTGTAATATTCCTTCTGTTGTGTCAATCCCTTGCTTTGCATGTTGAAGGCAAACAGAAACATTAGATGCATTTTTAAGCAGAGTTTGTTGTATACTCATATAACCTTAGGAACTGAGAAACTGGGGAAATGTTTATGACTTGAAACTTCCTGGAAAATTGTACGCTCATGCTGGGCTACTTCAGTTGAACTTTGGTAAGATCTATTTTGCACGCCTTTTGGTGTGTGCTATTGAAGCAAACACTGATGTGACATCATGTTCTTAGAATCTTTGCCATACTTACTCTTTTGTAATGATGCTAATGTCCACAGATTTTTCCAAATTAATTGATGAAACAACAATCAGTATATACTGAAACATTATTTAATATATTTGATTAGAAAAACCCTCTTAACTTCCTCACTCCCTGCAAATATTTGTGCTTCTGTCTTATATGGGTGATAGAAAATAGTCTTGCACAAGCAATTAGCTGGTCTGTTGGATCAGTTAATGGAACAAGCTATGGTAGTAATGCTATTTGAAATAACATCTGTGCTTTATAAATATTTATGTTGTAAGATACCCTAGTATATTATGATGAATTGCTCCACCTTCAAATGTTTTTACATGTTTAATAGATGTGTTCTTTTAACAGAATGCGTGAAGGCTTCACTTCTAATTTTTTTTTTAACTTAATGCATTTTAAAAATGTTTCTACTCATATTTTAGAGAGTTTTTTTTTTCCATTTTGAAGTTGTGTTTCTGCAAAGTAACAGTCCTAAACTGAGAGCATGTTTACACCTATCTGTTGTAGTAGATAAACTTCTAATTGTAGTTAGGAAGAAACAATTAGCAATTCCCTAATTAACTAAGATTTGTTATTGCCATTTGTATGAAAAAATGTATCCCTGAAATGGCATGCTTGTTAAAAAGACATCGGTGCTGCTTCTGTGGTATAGGAAGTAGCAAATATTACTCAGAGAGGATTCTTGTCTTGATCTAGTATATCACCTTGTTTTTCAAAAACAAATCTTTCTGAATAAAAGAAAACAAAAGCAGTGAGCCACTGAGGCCTTGCAGGGTGAGTCTCTCTGTAGCTCTGTGCTAGAGGTTGGAGCTGGTATTTGATCCTAGCCAGGAATATGTGTAAGCAGTACTGGCCATGGCAGGCCAGCTCCCCTCATCTAGTATGCTCAGTCATCATAAGAGAGAAGATGGGTTTGCTGCATAGTTCATCTCTTTTTCTCTCCTAATTGATTTTATATTTTTTCAGTAATGTTTCTGCCACATGCTTGCCATCTTTCTTCATTTAATTATACTGAAATTAATATGACAGTAGCCAGAAGCAGTTAGATTCCCCAACTGTTCTCCTATAACTCTCTTGAAAATAGATTATAACAACAAATAGTAAGCCTTCATGTGCAGCCCTAAAGAACCACGTGACAAAAATAAAGGAAAATGTTCATCTTTATTTAAACATAAGGTGTGGTTTATTGCATGCCTTAAATATCAATAGGTTCTCTGTGTTTTGGACGCTGGGAAAACCCATTTGAGAGGAGCGAGGTGTGTGTGGGGAGCTCCTGAACAAACGGGCAATGGGCTAGAGCACACTGGCTCCTGAGGAGGTGGGGACAGGGAGCATGCCTTTGGTCTCCTGTATTACAGCATTTTACAGAGCACAGAAGCCTCTACCAGGAAGACTGTAACCATTTAGGGCAATGTGAACCTCTGTGATAGATGAAAAATTTTGCCCATTGGCAGCAGTTTTTGTTGCTTAGCACCTATTCTGTTCTATAGCCAGAGCTGTTTGGTGTATGTTGGTGCTGTCATTCAGTAGCTGAAATGGGCTGTTTGGGTCTGTGAGCTCCAGAGTGAAGGAAGTGCTAACAAGTTGGCTCCTTTTCATCTTTTTCCTAAGCTCCTCTAAACCTTAACTAAATACTAAAGACCTTCAATTATTTTTGTCCTCGTCTATCTGACAAACATTTGGAAATGAAACCAGGAAGCAAAGTGAGAGAGCACTGGTTTGCAGAAGGATGAGATGTTCCCAGAAGTTGAATTGAGATCTGAAGAAATTTTGTATGGTGTAAGGTTTTTCTTCACCATGGGTGAATGGGAGACTGCTTCGTTTCTTTCCACAGTTCCTCTCCAAAGCCAAAGACACGGAGGACAGACTTTGAATGCAGTTTAATAAGAGTATTTCTCTAGCAGATGATGCATGATTCAGATGTTTTAGTCATTAAATCAACAAGGCTTCTAAATTCACCCCTGCTTACTATCTTGTTGACAATAACATATAATTATTTTTTAGCAGCTTAGTTACACCTTGCATACCACACCTTACCTGCATGAGAGCTCCGTTAGATTTCTGTTTTGAGAAGCCTGATTTCATAACCCAGCCTTCTTTAACTCCTAAGAGCATTTTATTTTCTGAAACCAAGTGAAGGAAAATGTATTGCTAACCCCTGGATTACACACAAATCTGACTGTGCAGAGAAACTAGTCTGTGTCTGAGCTGTAATCAGCAAGATACTGAACTCTGTCCATTTATTGCATCTTGGCCAAAGAACCTTGTATACTCAGGGGGATGCATGCAGGTCAGTCATCTCCTTGTCAGGTATGCCACACAGGGAGGGGAGGAGGCAAAGGAGAGAACTGGTCTTTCAGAAACAGACTGGACTGTGTCTAGGAAAAGATACTTTATGGAGATGTCAGTCTATAACATTAGGCTGATATTTATATAAAGGAGTTGTGTCTCCTTTCTTAGCATGAAGGCTGGGGACATTTGTATTTTCTCTGTATTTCTTAGTAGATTTCCACTGCTTAGATAACAAAACAGTGGTGACAATGGGATCTCTTAGCACCTTCAGTGTAAAATAGTGTAAAGAATGGGTTAAAATAGCTGCCTGCTTAATCTCAATAATTCTTTATCTCCATGTATGAAAGTAAGTTCTTGGCTTTGAAGCATTCTGTAGGACATATGTTTTAAAATATGGTATGAGGGTTGTATGCTAATCTAGAGCATTTATATAGCCAGCCAGCTACCAAAGGCACAGCTTATATTTTTACTCCCCTTATGGACTTTTCTACACATCCTACAGTTTGTTTTTACTGCAAAACAGAGATGTTAAGAGCTGTTAAGTTAGCAGAGATGTGCAGTAACAGAAACTACATAGCTTCCTTTCACTATATTGCAATACCCTTTAATTTCCTATGTGACCTAACAGTTCTCTAGAAAATGAGGATAATGGCACCTTTCTCTTTCTCAGCAGTGTTGTAATGATCTGTTTTTGGAAGTCTGTGGGGCATGTAAATACTTCAGATAGTATTAAGAGTTTAATTTATTGTATTCAGAGCAGAGCTTGCTTGCTCCTTGTTGATTTCCAAGGATAGTTCATTATCAGGTTGTTCCTAGCTGATAATGGCAATGCAGAGGGTGAGAGAAGAAGGAAGAGTTGCATGTGGAGACACATTTTTGGAAGATCCTCATTCTGTAGCCAGTGAGCTAGACTGTGATGAGTCTGAGCAGCTGAACCTGTATGATCCACAGGTAGCTTCTAGCAGAGCAGGAGAAGGAACCAGGAGATGCATGCAGCAGCTCCGAGTTGGATGGTGTGAAAGATCTGTGTAAGTCAGGTAGAAGTCAGAAAAATACACCTTCAAAATGTAATGTCAATATGCTAAAAGTAGTCACTTAAGTACTTTAGAGGTAGAAGGAAAAATGAAAGAGCTTGAGGTATCAACTAGGATCTTGAGACCAAACTTAAGTGTTGATTGACTTGAAACAAAAAGTGGGGATATGTAGATGAAACTGGCAGGAGGCATAGTAAGTGCACAGGTAGATTAGAAATAACGTAGTAAAGAGCTGAACAACCCTGAGGACTGGAATGATAAAATACAATGCACTTGGAAAAGGAGAAAGTGCAGGGTTGAGTGCTTTCCACTAATAGCAGGAATGCCTGCTGACATCTGGGAGTCACCCTCTGAAAATGAAAGAGAAAGGGAACAGACAGCTTTATTAGCCATTGCCGGAAGATTGTGCACCACTGATGTGATTCAGCTGTGCTCTAGGATATGTCAGTCCAGGTATTTTTGATTGTGTTATGGAAGAATTCCTGTTATTGTATGAGATGCTCAAAAAGCATCTTTGGGAATTATATTTATGCTTCTGAACATCCATGTTTTAGAGAGATAAATTCAACAAAACAGGTGCTGATGAAAGGCTTCAGGGATGAGCAGATGTTAACCCTTTCTGAGGAATCATACAAACATGATTTATTTAATCAACAAAGAGGTGGGCTACTGGGGAGTGGGACTAGAGGCCAAGCATTGCTCCTGAGTGAGATGCACTGCTTTGACTCAGGAGTGGTCTTTGCATTCACAAGGGTCATGATGTTAATGCCAGCACTTGATCTGTTAGGGAAACAGCTGGACCACAGCAAGACTGTGAATAGAATACTAGTGTGTTAAGAACAGGAAAGAGAAAATAGCTTGCTTTTCACAGAAAATGAGCAGATGCAGAGCTCCCAGATGTACATTCAGACATAGATTTAGGAATATAATCTAAGTCATGTACTGCTCAGTTACTTTTTACAAAGGCTAACCTGGAATTTGTTTATAAAAAAAAAAAAAATTGAGGTCTGTAGAGTTGAAAGGATTTGACCTTTGCTGTGGTGAAGAGAGCATATTTATTGTTTATGTTGTTAACCTGGGAAGTTTTAGAAGAGATCCAAGTCATCATTTTTCAGTGGAGAAGTTATCTCTAAATGTGCTTTGGAGATTAATTGGGATTTTATTCCCAGTTATTCCAAAACTGCCGAGTCTTAGAGTTACCTCTCCAGTGAGAGGAAACAGTGAGTGTGCTGGCATACTGGAAACAGTGGAACACAGGTCAGTTTTACTTCTAGGTGGCAATTCCTACGTTACTGTGCAAATATTTATTCTGTTTTTGTGGGCAGAAATATTGATTTGGAGCTTTTGTGGGTTTCTAATGGTTTCTATTACAGTGCTTATGTGTTCCTTTTCAATTTAGTACGTCATCTGCAATGTAACTTGGCTATAGTTTCATGCTTGACACTTAAAAGTAACCCTGTGATTTTATTAGAATAATTGAATAAATGCAGTATTTTTTTTTTTTGGCTGCAACTGTTGCTGTAGCCAATGAAGTGTTGAGCTCTTCTAATAGCAGTAAGATTGTTCATGCACCTAAATAAAGATTTCATGGCCTAGATCCGTACATTTAAACTTGGAGATGTCATTTGCATCTAATGAGTATTGTTTTATCTGAGGCCAGCAGCAAGTCTACTCCATAAGATACTAGAAAAAGTAGAACAAAAGAAAGCATCAGAGAGGAAGTGTTAGTTTGTGGCTGTGTACATGATGCAGCTGCATAAAACGCAATTAAATGCAACTGGAAGCTGCTGTTAAGAGAGGGTTTTCATGACTAGAACATTCCTGCAGTGGTTGTGGGAGGCAGGTTTTCGCCAGTGTGTCTCACCTGAGGATGTTGGGAATACCTACTCACTCCTATGGAACTTAAGAGGAAGGGAGGAAAAAAGGACTAAAACAAAAAGAAAATAAGAGACCACAGAGCGCCCTTTGAGCCAGCTGGCCTGTGGTGGGCAGCCTTTCCGCATCCTTGCTGTGGAAGCAGGCGGTGGCTGCTGCCCGCAGGGTCAGACAGGAGCTCTGTCAGGGCTGCGGCCACCTGGCATGGCAGCAGGCCGGCCGGCTGGCCTAACCACTTTGGGTAGCCAGTGGAAAACCACCCACTGGTGAAGCCTGCGTTGCACTGCTCCACCAATGGAAAAAATTGAGCTCCAGGAGGGTGTGTAGCCTGCAGACAAAAATATATCCAGCCTTGCGCGGGCAGGGGCTGTTTTTAGTTCCTAACGGCTGAGTGTTTTGAAGTGTTAGACACAGTTTCCTGGCTTGCCCCAGGCAGGGAGAGCCCATGAGTCTGCATGTGTGTCCGGCTGCAGAGCTGGAGAATCCGTGGAGCAGAGAGGCTGAAACCAGCACCCTGGGGGAGGTAAGCAGGAGAGGGAAGGGGGCTCGGTCTGGGAGAGCTGGGGAGCAGGGAGGAGAAGGGAGAAGCATCCACCAAGCCCTCGGGAGCAGAGTGGGCTGATGCCATGCCCAATCTCCCAGCCACTGTGCTTCCTCCACAGTCGTGGGCTGTGCCTGAGATGAATGGTCTGCCTGCAGAAAACAGTTCTTGCTGGTCATCTGTCAAACTTGGTTGCCTGAATTGCTAAATAAACTACCGCCTGTATCATTTTACAGCTCTGCTGCAACAGGGCTGGATTTTCTTAAGGCAGAGCATGAGAAAGTGTGTTTTAGTGTTGCAGTTTCTGCAATGGTAAAGTGACTCAACAACATTAAAACTCCAAATCTTTCTTGTTTTCTTTATTGTCTTTTCTCACCCAAATTTTAAGTTAATTCATGATAAATAGACAGTGTATCCAAGCAAAACGTTGGATGTTTTTTTGTGAAGTGTGAGAGGGAAAAGTTTCAGTGAGCACTACTACTATGCCTGAACTGGGATTATTTAGAAAAACAGAACTGCTGCTTCTGGCAGAGGTAGGTCCTGAACAGATTCTGTTTTTTCTAGATAGATTTTTAGTGCTGCTTGTATTTTAAATACATATTTCTAAAGAAATTGTGAAAATGCTGTGTTCAGTGGCACAAGAGAATTAAAGAAAAGATGGAAATGCCCAAGAAATGGAGAAGTGTCTCTTTTGCCCCCCTTCTTTTTTTAAGAGGATGGTGATTAATTGCTTGTGCAATGCATCCGAAGTTTGCTGCTTTGTTTATGCTTGTTGCTGATGTGGTCACCGAGTTAATTTTGTACTCTGGTGACTTCATACTTCGTTCTGGAAATCGTGTCTTTCTTTCCCTTTGGAATGAATGATTTGGTAAAATTATATAATGTATAGGAAATTACTAGTTAGAAGGCGAGGGATGGAATTTTTATAGTCTGATCAGCTCTAAGAGGAAAAGGGTATCCTTATGTCATGGAAGAGAGAAATGTGGCATTCTGTAGCTGCAAAGCTGCAAAGCAAGTCTTTTAGCAATTAGATGTAATCTCTAGTGCACTTTTTATTCTTATAATGTAGAAATAACATGCTAGTTCAGCAGAGGTAGGAAGTAAGCCCTAAACTGTGTTACTGCTGTAGGGCTCTTGGCATGCTAACATCAAGATCCACTTTTAATTTTTGGAAGGACCCCATCAGTTCAGTTCTGACTCCCAGACATTCTATCCTCTTCAGGAAGTCCCAGGGCTGATGGTTGGAAAGCATTTACTTTGGAGCTGGCACCCTCTGGTGCTTATGGACACGTAGACTGAGAAGTAGGACAGACTACGCCAAACAAATCATGGTTTCCCCTTCTTCCTGTGAAGTGGATTGCATAATAGGTGGCATGCTCCAACTCTCAGCCCCATGTCTGCCTTGCTGATTGGGTTTGTATTTGATAGCATGAGATGATTGCTACTGAAGAGGACAAAAAAAGAAGGGCAGTTGTCCCTGGCTGTGTTTGGGACTCCCAGTTTGGCCACAGAGCCCCAGTCTTGCCTCCTGCCACTGCAGCAGGTAAGGAGGACTGAGGCAGAGACCTCTGGGGACTTTACCTGCTCTCGATCTCTGAAGTGCTGCTGCTCCCACCCCAGGGCGGCCTCAGTATCTGTGCCAGCAGTGAGGCTGGAGCTATGTGGAGCATTTTGGCCCCTTTCAAATGCACCATCCTCCCCATCCAAAATTCGAGGCCTGGAAATCCCTTGAAAGCACTGTGTGAGTCTGCACCAGGGCCTGCCAGCACATTCACAGAGAGAAGAGGAGGAGAAGAATGGACCTTGACATACCAACTCTTTAACTATTACAGCTACTGCATTAAGCCAAGATGTGAGCTCACGTTTGTTTTTTTTTTAAGCTTAATGACTTTTATTTAAATGGATATGCATTTAGCCACTGTGCATAAATTCAGTAACACTTAAAAATGGTGAAATTTGTTTTACCTGCCAAAGAAAAATAAGTCTCTAGAGATTTAGATTGTATCAGCACTTGTATAATGTGATAAGGATCTTCAGGCTTGATTCAACCTTCCATATTGCTCTAACTTGAAAGCTGTATGATATAATTTAATTGCCAATACCTTGGACCCAGAAGAATGGGTTGAGTAAAAGAAGGAATCGAACTACAGGTATGAGATATGTCATTCTGATGCAATACATATGTGTACATCTGTTGGGACCAATGCTACTTTTAGAGAAGGAGCCAGATATCACTTTATCCAAATATCACTTTCTTGCTTAAAATGTGAAATTAGAAATCTGTTTGCAGTGTTAGTATGGTTAACAGTACAAAAAGAAGTGTCTAGGATCGTGATGAGTACTTATGTTGAATGAGAAGAAACATTGGTTTTTATTCTATCTCTGAGCTACCAAACAGTTCCTAATACAGTAGACTAATGAGTGAATTAGGAGTTCTGGATTCAAACAAGATTTTAAGGCAAAATTATCCTATTTTTTTTAAGACATACTTGTGGTGTTTTAGTTATTCATTCTTTGAATACAGTGATATATAATGCAAAATATCCTGCCAAGAATACCACGATACAATTATTATGGTATATTTTTGTTATAGGAATGTGATTGAGACTGCAGGAATAAAAAATCTGCTTCTGATTTGTGGAAGCTTGTGACGAAGTTGTGTAGTTTTAAAAAATACAGTAAATTGTTTCCAGTAAGAAACTTGATATTTAATCCAGCCACAGCATTGTGCTATCGTGCCTCCCTCGTTAATTTTGTGGATCTGTTCACATGCAGCCATGCGGGAAGGTGAGGACAGGTTTACATTCTAGCATTTTGTGTTATTTTCATATTAAAAACCAAAGTAGATTAAAAGTTAATTTAAACTTTACATCTGCAATGCTTTATCCCTGTAAGAATTCACTGAGGACTGTGCAAGGCAGGTTAGTATATGGTAGATAATTATAGGAAATTTCTAAGACTTCATAAACAATTTAAAATGACTAGTGTTTTAGTCTAGTGTTAAGAGCTAAAGGGAATGTAAAAGTTGTCTAAAAGGAAAAACAGAAATTGTTTGGTCAATTAAAAAACATCTTTTCTGGACGTATGTATACTTCTCTCTCTCTGTATGTAAATAGTTGCTCTGCATCACAGCCTGCAGTGTTTCTAACTGGAAAGAAAAGTAACAAGTTGGTCATTTCATATCAGTGAGGGAGAGAGATCTGTTTTGCTTTTTCTTGCTCTGAAGTACTTTCAGATTCTCCATTATTACAGCTTTGCAAATCCTGATGACAGTCTCCTGTGGTGCCCTTATGAAACACGCAGCCGGAGAGTCTTTGCAGGGACCCTGGCACTTTCTGTCTCTTCTCCTCCCCACTTCCATTTGTATCTTCTCACTCTACCTTGCTTACTCTGGAGGAGAATATTGCTGTCACACTCTGCAGCTGGGAGAGGAGTCCTTAAGTGCCCTTTAGGAAGTATGTTTTCCAAATACAGCAAAAAGCATACATGACTCTGCCTACTTCCTCTTGCTTCATTACTGTAGAATACTTGGTGAGATGTTTCTACTCATAAGTAGATTTGCAGGGAAGCTTCTGCAGAGATTAAATGGTTTGTAGATGACTTGATGTAGATCACATCTACCAGTGATGGTTCATTGTCACCATTCATCCAGAGGAATAAACACATCAAAATACAGCAGAGATAGCTTTGGTTTGTGGCTTCATGCCTCATGAACATTACTCCTTGCTCCAGGTTAAAGCTTAGCATTACTAACTCTTATACTAGTTGAACTTTTACAGCATCCTGGATGGTCACATTGTCACTCTCAGTCACAAATATCGGAATATCCGTTGGAAGAAGCTGCCACAATTTCTTGTCTTTCCATAGTTGGTACTGGGCCACTATCTTCATCATAGCAGTTGCAGAGAATTCAATCTATTTACATCTTTGTATTCACCTCCTGACAGTTTGGAGTTTGTGGTTTTCTAACCTGTAGTTTTAGAAAGTCTCAGTTTGATGAATGTGATTGTACTGAAGGCAGATGGTTGACAGCAGTGTAATTATGTTTGGTATGCTTTTGCTGTAGCAGCTCAAATTAGTGCAGGAGTGCCACCACCTTTGACTCAAATTTGTCACCAATTTATAACCAAGTCACAAAAGACAAAGACAGAGACTGAGATAACGAAGAACTTCCCACATGGAAAACAAGGTGATTGATAACATGCTACAGTCTTCCTTAAAGGACAAATCATATCTGATAAGTTTGCTGGCCTTCTACAATAGGTTTGTAGTATTAGCGCAAGGCATTTGACGCTGTCCTGCACAACATCCTTGTCTTTAAATTGAAAAGACGTGGACTGGACAGATGGGCCACTCAGCAGGTAAGGAATTTTCTGGGTGATTGCGCTCAAAGAGTTGCAGTCAACAGCTCAGTATCCAGGTGGAGACCAGTGACAAAGTGTCTTTTCTCAGAGATCAGTATTGGGACTGGTGCTGTTTAACAGCTTAGTTATGTGGGTAATGGAATTGAGTGCAGGCTCAGGAAGTTTGCTGATGACACCAACATGTGTGATGTGGTCAACATGCTGGCTGGAGGGAAGGGATGCTATCCAAGAGGGACCTTAACTGGCTTGAGACATGGGCCTGCATCAACATTATGAAGTTCAATAAGGCCCAGTACAAGGCCCTGCACATGATTTGGGGCAATCCCAAGCGCAAATACAGACTCAGCAGAGAATAGGTTGATAGCAGCTCTGAGGAGAAAGACTTGGAGATGTTGGTTGACGAGAAGCTCAATATGAGTTGGCAATGTACACTTGCAGCCTAGAAAGCCAACTCTATCCTGGGCTGCATCAAAAGGAGCTTGACCAGCAGGGCAAGGGATTGTCCCCCTCTACTTCGCTTTGTGAGAACTCACCTGGAGTACTCATTCAGCTCCGTTGCCCCCAACACGAGAGGGACATGGACCTACTGCAGTGAGTCCAGAGGAGAAATACAAAGATGACCAGAGGTCTGGAGCACCTCTCCTGTGGAGTAAGACTAAGAGAGCTGGGACTGTTCAGCTTGGGGAAGAGAAGACTCTAGGGAGACCAAATAGAAGCTTTCCAGTACCTGAAGGGGGCCCACAAGAAAGCTGGAGAGGGGATTTTTACAAGGGCATGTGTTGATAGGGCAAGGGCTAATGGCTTTAAACTAAAAGAGTGCAGGTTGGTTGGATGGGAGTTGGAGCAACCTTGTCTGGTGGGAAGTGTTCCTGTCCATAGCAGGGGGGTTAGAACTAAATGGTGTTTAAGGTGCTTTCTAACCCAAAGTGTTCTATGAGTTTATGATAAAAATTCCTTGTTTCTAATAAGCATACCTAATACTGGCACATTATTGTTATGGTTCACTTTTGATTGTAATATAGCTAGTGAGTCAAGCTTTGTAAACCTTCATTTTGAGAGATGAGGCCTGGGGAGATGAGCACCCATCCAGTTGCAGAGTGCTGCCATATATGTGTGTACACCTCAATCCTAAGAAAGGTGTTTTCCTCTCCAGCATTTATGAAGCAGTTTAGCTGCTGTGCTATTAATGAGGGAATATAGGTAGCTGGCTCCTGAGCTTCTGTGTTTGTTTTTCTGAGCCAAAAACATCTAGGAGAACTGTATGTGCAGGAGCATAAAGGTAGGGAAATGCGTTTTTAGCTCTGGGGTTATGATTTGTGTTAATTATTGGGTGTGGTGGTGATGGTGGGGTTCCCAGATTAGTATGTTTGCATAGCTGTGTTTTTTAAATGTGTCAAGGGGGACCAGGGTGAAGATTAAGAACTTCTTTTTTAGGGAATGTGGGTATAATTGAAAGCAAATAATCTTTTAATAGTCATCTTCAGGTGCAGTGAGCTGCTTTCTAA
Source organism: Numida meleagris (assembly GCF_002078875.1). NCBI lineage: Eukaryota > Metazoa > Chordata > Aves > Galliformes > Numididae > Numida > Numida meleagris. Next base: position 49,991,873 of record NC_034411.1, read on the forward strand.
ATATATTGATTATAAATACAGAAAATATTCATAGACTCTGGTGTTGCTCACATTAAGTATTAATCCCTCTAGCTCTGCAAATGAACAGAGAAAAAAAGCACTTTGTCTTCTGGGTAGTAGGTTGCTGTGAGAAATATAGGGGAATGCAGTCCCCTGCCCTGTAATTTCCAGAGCTTCCAAAATTAAATCAGTGTAAAATGTGCATGTGTTCAAGAAAAATGCAGCTGGAGTTGTTGCTTGACCACCTCTGTGCCCTGGTGTTGTACTGCCTTTGAGAGCAAGTCTGCTCCCCCTACACCTCTATTGTAATTAGCAGAAAGAAAAGAGCTTCACGCAAGTGCGAGGCAAGAGAAAGGCATCCCAGCTGATTTTCAGGGTGAGGGTCTTTGTGTAGCCCTGAAGATGCCATGGTTGGTTATTACAGTGTGTATGAATGTTTAGCCTGCTGTAACTCTGTGGATGTCTGAGATGCTGAGAAAAATCCCTTGGGGGTGTTTCTGTGGGATTTATTGACTGTTGTGTTGTACAGCTAACTGATTTCTGCACAGACCGAGACACTGTTCTGTAGACATTGTACCCCAAGATAAATTTATTCATTCACCCATTATGTGAATTGTGTATTGGATCAGATGTGTACAATGGATGCTGTAGCAGCAGCTTGAGGCTCAAAGAATTGAATGTCTAACTTCTGAGGTTCAAGACAGCAGCTTGCTTGCTACCCACTCTGTTAAAAGGATTACCTAACCACTGCACAATTGCTATGGAGACCAGATGGTCTTTTTGCCTGTTTCTTCAGACAAATTGGGTTCAGTGTTCCCTTATGAATAGATATAAGCCCCAAAGCCCTCTTGTTGAATGTAGTTTTTGCTCCCAGAAGAAGAATTCTGAATGCAGACTGTGCCTCCTTGTCTGAGGCAGGCAGTTTTGCTGGGACAGATGCAATTTGTTCAGCAGTTTGGGACTTCATGAAGTTGATGTTGTCTTCTGTTTACCTTTCTTTGAGTCTCTTTTGTTCAGTGCTAGTTACATTTGATATTATTAAGTTGTTCATATAAGTGGCTAAAATTAGCATAGGCAAATGAAACCTTCAAGGCAAGTGTGTCTTAACTAGCAACCTTCCAAACTTTGAGAAAGAATAAACAAGTTAAACAAATGTCTTGTTTTGTTTTCGAGGGTTAGCTGAAATTTATGACTTTTTTTTTGTCAGATACCTTTGTGATAACAGTCATGAATTTGGGTGGTATATTTCTTCTAAATCATTCGTTTGCTGACTTTTTTTCGAAGCTTGTTGATGAGACTGTTTTTAATTCTAGTTGGCAACCTTTTCCTTTGCTTTCTGTAAGGTTAGCAAAGTACCTAGGTTACCACTGAATTCCTTTAAAATCTACAAAGTCCTTATGAACACTGCGCCAGAGCTCGTGTACAACTTCCCCTACTGAATGTTTTATTCCTCACACTACTGGTATCTTCTGTGAGATTCAGCTTATATCCTTGTTTTGAGTTGCAGCCTCTGTGTACTGAATTAAGGACTGATACATCTGGATGCTCAGGAAAAACTTGGGTCTTGCTACGTTCTGGTGTGCGCAGTGCTTGGTGCTGCCTTTCTATTGTTGCCTGACAGAGCAGCTTAAAATTGGTACAAACTTAAGGGGAGAGATTGCTGGGTGGTTTGTGGAGTGAGTCATGCAGTGGCCTTTCACTGCAGGGGTCATAGCTGGAATTGAGACAGGACAAGGAAGGATAAACAGATCCTGCAGAACATGCTCTGATCAGTTTGTTCCAAATTATAGTGGATCACTGCACAACCCAGTGATCTGTAATTGGTGTTCCAAAAACCAAATGGAAGGTGCTCAAAGTGCACCCTAATGCATAAGTGAGAGGGGAAAAGGATTAGTAAATAAAACACTTACCCAGTGACTTAACTGTATTAATTCAGCATCAGTTGTTAAAGTATGTTTATTAACATTGGTGTCTGAAGTCTAAGAATCCATTAAATTAAATCTCTTTTATTCATTTGTGCCTTCCGTCTGATTATTTTTTAGTACTTGTTTTGCTTATAGCTCAACTAAAAAGTGTTTTCTATGACTGAGATCCTTTTTTAAATGTTTTTATTTTTATTTTTTCTTATTTTTTTGTCTTTCGTATTTTCTAGGAGGCCTGCATGCATCTCCGTACTGCTTTTTTGGCAGGTGTAGTGGCTGGCCATGAAGGCAATGCAAAACATGCTAACTGGTAACCATACCTACATTTGAGAGAGAGATTCTACAGGTATGTTTCTTATACACTGCTTTTGTCTAAAAGTGATAAGGGATGGAACATAGGATATTACAAGATACATAAATTCTAGAAAATAAGGTTCTGTAATCACAATGGAACGTTTTGACAAAATTTTGATTGAGATTGCAGTTAATTCTCCTAAGAGTGACAGTCTGAGATCTGACAAAGAAGCATAGCTCTGATTGAAAACGGATTTTGATGTTCTTTCTGTAAATTACAAACAGTGGAGATTCACTCCAAGTAGTGAAAAGAACAGAATGATCATTTTTACTTTTGAGTACATGTTATGAAGGTGCAAAATCTTAATTATCTCACTCTGGCAGGTTCCCTGCTCCAGTGTGCACTGTTCCCTGTGAATTCAGTAAAAAGCTGAAGCGTGTTTTATTAAGTGAACTATCAAACTACCCCATGCTGAATGAACATAATGCAGTTTTGTGCTGTAATGGAAGATGAGGCTTTTCACTAACCGAGTTCTTTTTTCTTCCTTCATCTTCTCCTGGGCTGACTCCATTTAAACATAAAGTTGGAGTTAGCTGAACAGTTTATTGAGGCAATACTTGGTTGCATAGAAGCCACTCAAGCTGAAACTGCAGTTTGCTTGTCTCCGGGCAGAAGGGATTTCTCTGAAAGTACAGTTCACTTTACATCTAAGTAATGATTATCTTGCTGTCTCCCTTTCATTATGCCATTGTTCTTGGGAGCCAGAGGTTTTGTAAGTTATAAGAAAAAGATGTTGCCAAGGACGTGGGTGGAGAAAGGTGTTGACGTGATTTCAATGGGTTTAGATTCCAGCTTTAAAACAGAGGGGTAATAAACCAGACAGAGAATAGGCTTTCCTAGGCTGCCCCTAAAATTAATGCAATTATGAATTTGATGTTGTTAGTTGTTTTTTTTGAAACAATTGTTTAATATAACTTTTAAAAAAGGCACTTTCCTGTACCAAGAATAAAAATGGTCTGTTACTTTTTGCTTCATCTTCTGGCCATTGTTTCTAATGAAACTCTTCTTAATTTAGTGGAAAATGGGGAATTCAGAAAGCCAATACAGTCTTCAGGGATCAAAAAATCACACTGCTGCTTCAGCTGGTTCCAAGCAGAAGCCTTGCTCTCTAAAAATTCGCAGCATTCATGCTAAAGATGAGAAGTCTTGCTCCTTGCATGGATGGGGACATACCATTAGTGGCTCAAACTACAAGTCAAGGTCTCTTGCTAGAAGCTGCCTTTCGCACTTCAAGAGTAGTCAGCCTTATTCGGCTAGACTCAGTGACACTGTGGTGAAGGCCTCTAAAACCAGTGTCCTTGCCAAACACAGGACACACGCCTCAGGGGACTACTGTCCAGGAAATAATGCAGTGTTTTTGCCTGATAACGGTTTCCACTATATTGGCCTTCAAGCTGGAAGTAATCATGCTGCTCCTCGGGAATGCAATGGGCACATTTTAAATTGCTATGGAAAGAATGAGAGTCTTGCATCAGCCTCCCCGTCAGAGGACAGGAGGAGTCCCAAAGTACTTATTAAAACACTGGGGAAGCTGGATGGTTGCTTGAGAGTAGAATTCCACAACAGTAGCAACAGCAAAGTACCGAATGAGGAGTGCAGTGGGCCAGTCCAGCTGCTGAGGTATTCACCTACCTTGGAATCTAAGTCAAACAACCTGCTTGATGTCAGGAGGAACTCCAGCGCAGACTGTTCTTCAAACCATCGTCTGTCACCTACCGATTCAAGGCTTCGATCTAGTAAAGGAAGCTCCCTAAGCTCCGAGTCTTCATGGTATGACTCTCTCTGGGGAAATGCTGGGGATATCAGTGAGTTGGAGGGTCCATATTTGACTAGGAGCACTCCAGATACAAGCATTCATGCCAGTTTCCCAGCAAGTGACAACAAGAAGTCCTTCAATCAAAGTTCATCTCTGTCCTCACTTCGAGATCTCTATAAGGATACAAATTTGGAAAGCACTCCTCCACCTGGGATCAGGCTGTCTGATGAGTATATCGACACTCATGGTAGCCTAAGCAACCGTGTATCTTTTGCCTCAGACATTGATGTTCCCTCCAGGGTAGAGCAGGGAAGTCCTGCGCATTATTCCTCTTACACCCTCCCGTGTAGAAAGTCCAAGCCCCTCACTGAGGATGCATCGAAGAAGGATACATTAAAAAGTCGCATGAGGCGCATCAGTGATTGGACAGGAAGTCTCTCAAGGAAGAAAAGGAAGTTGCAGGTATGTGCAAACAGTCCCAAGCTTAAGTGTCTGGAATTTGGTTTGTAGATTTGTATCGTGTTTGTCTTTCTAACAGAGTAATGAATTACCAATTTCTTTTTGTAATTCATGTAATTCTGAGAAATTTTCCAACCCAGAAGTCATATATGTGTTAGCAACAAGAACAAAAAATAAGTACATTTGTGTGCAAAAATTTCCCCTTCCTATTTTGTCACCTTCTTAGCTAACTTGAATCTCTGAACCCTAATATCTCAGTGTATTAGCTTTTGAAATCATTGCATTATTTATGAAGTTTTCAAGCCTTCTTTTTGTTTCAAATATGAAAATACAACCTAGCATACATTATTTAAAGACCATGGAAGGAGCAGTGGAAGTAAACTTGAAAAGCAGCATGTTAAAAATACCTCTGCAAACACTCTCCATTTGTATTATATGCTTCATCACTGACTTTGATTTCACCATTGGCCTACCTGTAGTGAGGCAAGCAGCTGTAGACCACTGGCCAGAGTTGCTGTCTCTGCATCTCCCTCCCATTAAGCTTTTACATGGGGTGCCCTCCTCCTCCCTGTGTGTGAGCTTAGCTCGCCAGATGGAGGAGCTTGAGTTGCCATCTGGCTTTCCGGCAGTTGGTGGTGTGAAGAAGGAAATGGGAGGAGAGCAAGAGGGAGGGAAAGGATGTTTCCTTAGAAGAATTTAAAACTAATCCCATTAATAGGAATTTAGGATTCCTGTGGTCAGGAATGAAATTCTTGTCTGCAGTCATATGTCCCAGAGTCAGCTCTTTAAATGCCAGACAGCACCTGGACTTCTATGTGAGTTCAAACACTGACTTGGAGGGCAGAAACTTTTTTTTTAAATCTTCACTAGTGTCTTTTATACAAGAACAGTCACTATGCTTCTCTAAATAAAGGATCTGCTTTGTTTTAGCGATATTGGGTTGCTGGACGCTTTAGAAGTGTTAAGAGAGTAAGAGTAAGAAGTTACTTCTGCAACTTAGGGAGCGGCTAAGATCATATAATGCTCTTTCTGTGACATGTAAAGCAAATACTGTCCCCTCTGCTGGAAGTTTGGACAGGCATTTTTCCTGATTTGAGGCATCTGTCACTGCAGTGTAAAACTCTGATGGACCCTTAGGCTCAGAAATGAGGTTAGTGTAAGGTTTGCTAGCATAAATCCTAGGTAAGGTCTAGAGAAGTGGGAAGATGAAAATGAAAGCCATATATTTGAGTCACTACTTAAGAGAGCTGATGCTCATGTATTCTATCCGATTTTGTCTTTTCACCTTCTTACTCAGTGTGAAAGAGAAGGCAGAAAAAACAGGAATCAGTAAAGTGGGCCCCAGTGTTTTCTACCAGGATTCTCACTGATTTTGACATCTGCAGCTATTCTGGATTTTATAGCCTGGCTTTACATACGATCTCTGCATCCCAGACCTTTGCCATGTATTACTTAGTTATGACGTTTTCAGAATGGTATTTGTGATGCAGGATTCATAGCTGCCTTGAATTCACTGTGCAGTGAGCTTCCTTCAGGCACAGTGAGGAAATTCTGCTAGTGAGATTGCATCAAACTCATATTTGATTCTGATAGATGGAAGTTGGCTCCAGCTCTGTAAATGATGATTTCTTAGAAAAAGGCATAGGAAATAGTCACTGATTTTTATCAGACAAGTATCCAAATGCAGGCATGACAAAAAGCAGGCAGCAGGTGTTTTATGATTTTCCCTCATTGTGAGGTTTGGTCAGTTTCTTTCTGCTTCACATGTTTTGAATAACCTGCAATCTCTTCCAGGGGCTGTTGTGTTGTTGTGTGGTGATGACCGCACTCTCACCAGCTCCTTTAATTCAAAAGGGCAAAAGCACTGTGCGTGATTCTGCTGGCAGCTGGTTAGTCCCAGTCAGTAGCTCTGTTCATCACCATGATTACAGCCTCTCTGCTTTACTCTGAACATCGTGTCCCTTCCTTATTACATTGCTGTGAGTCACTTAGGCTGAGCATAAGAGAAAGCTGGAATATATCCTTATTGGTACACCAAAGTACTGATACTTGGTTGGGTGGGTGGCCCTCCAGCTGGCCAAGCCTCCTGCTGCACGAGGGCTCAAGGCCAGAAGGGATGATCAGGAGACTTGGGACCAGTCTCCTGCTGTCAGAAGGGCAGCGGAGTATAACCTCCTTCATAACAGAACAAATTTCAGCTGAGAATCTAGTAGACTTTTACCCCATTGAAGGCTATTTCCAAACCCTCTTACTCAGATGCTTGAAACTTGTCATCTAATTTGCAGACTAAATATAGTCCCAGCCAGTCTGTTTCTGATGCCAGTATTATCCATTATGTTAATTATCCTTCTCTGTTATTTAATCTGTTACGATTTATTTAAAGGGAGAAACTGTATCTCTTCTTGGCCCACCTTTTCTGGGTTGTGCAGACTCTCTTTGGTCCCCTGTCTTAAGATAGGAAGTCTGTTTCCTTTTCATTCTGGCACCCTTTCTCTGCACCTGTTTTAAATCATTCATAACCAGATTCAGATATGGGATATTCCAGATGATCCCTTGGCTGTGTCCTGTCCGGTGAGGTGGATGCTTCCTTATTGGCTTGATCCGATACTTGATCAGATATATCCTGGAACTGAGTTTGCCTTTCTAATCATCATCTCACGTCAAAGATTTGCTGTTGTTCTGTGCCATCGCCCAGCTTTCTTTGCAGGATGATATCCTAATGCATTGCTTTTGGACATCACTGGCTCTGTACTGCATGACACTTCCTCACTGATTTAATCCTTTCTGGAAGATGCTGTATCATAATATGTTTTAAGAGCATCAGAGGTTTGTGTGGAGCATTTGAGGTGCATGGACAGGGCCCAAGCAGACTCGTCGCAGTCAGTTCCTTCTAACGATGATGGTATAAGGACTGTGCATGTGGCTGTCTGTAAAATGCATAGAGAAAGGGCTTACACTGTGTGAAATCAAAAACCAGCCACCAGAAACATCTGTGCAGATGTGGTTTTGCATGAAGTAAGTAGCCTCTTCAGAGGAATCGTTTCTTAAATGCACTGGCTTTTATAAGCCAGAGCATGAAGCTTGGTGGTGTAAAGATAATTTAAAAGAAAAGTGCACTGAGGTAAACTCTTTATTTGGCTTGAAAGCAGGCATTAGGTCCCACTTTTAGCTTGGGTCTTAAATGCATTTAACAGCCTGTGTTACTTCCTGCCCTGTTCCTTACAGCTAATTATTACATGCGTCACTTTGTCTAATTAGTATCTTAGTTATCCGCTTTATCTTTTGCTTTATCTGCAATTAGTCCAGGATATATCTCAGACATTAAGAGGTCTGCTTGAATGCAGCTGCACAGATACAGTGGGAATTTTCTGTCGTCAGATACAACAGAGGGAAAAAGAGCAGGGTAAGCACCATGAGCAGCGGTGACCAGATACTGCTACAGAGACAGCTTCCCTGGGGACCAGTAGAGACTGTGTGACTCTGCCAGTGCTGCTCGTTTTTAGCAAATACAAATGATATTGTCGTGGCAAAACGTGTATAATTCCAACGTTTCATTCATTATATATCCTTTCTGAGAAAACTTAAGATGTGCTTGGTGGCTGTTGGTGGTTAGGTTGTTTACTTCGCTTTCCTTAGTGTGTGTTGTACCAGTATTGCCCTTCATAGAAGTCATCTTCTTCTATGTGCTTCTCTCTTCGCTTTTCTTATTAGTGATTTGGGATAGAAAGAAATAGATATGCCTCGTTAAGTGAACGTTAATGTTTTCTCAAGGACACTGTCTGTTTCTGGAGAATAGTCAAACAACTAAAACACAAAATTTTGGCACACATGTTCAGTAACAGTAATTAAAAAGTAGGCAGAGAAAGATTCCCGTTCCCACGGAACTGCACATGGCTGGTGCAGTTGTGTGATCCATCTTGTACAGTTGTTCTGTGGGCATAAACACTTTACAGATGTGATTCCACCCCCTTCAACCATCTCTCAGCTTGCCTGTGGAAAATTGTTTACAGTCACTGATGCCTTGGATTTATTCATCTATTCTCATGGGCCCCAATGGAAATGGGTACATATCTTGTCAAGCTGTATACATTGGAAAGTGCATATCCTTTCATTGAATTTCAGGTTTTTTCCTGCAGGCACATTTGGCAAAACTGTTGATGTTCAATGAGCTACACTCTGAGAGCACTGATGAAAGCTTTGCCACGAGGTTTGAAAGAAGTGCTGCCTTACTGTGAGAATTTGACCCTTGTGGGTGATCAGGGTGATCTGAAAAGCCAGACTTGAAGTTAAATGTACTGTAAAGGGTCATAGTATTCAACTGAGTGTGGCTTATGGGAGGCCATCAGCAGCAGTGTCCCACAGCCTGAGAAGTGGCTTGCCTTGTGACACTTTCACCTGGGTGTGGGCTTACCATGGCTCCTGGTGCCATGTGACCTTGTGGAGGCCATTCTACCATCAAAACATAACATTGCTTTTTCGAGAGCATCGAGTAGGAAGCAAAGGAAAAAAAAAAAATAAAGTAGTTGCTTTCAAAGCTTCTGGTGAAAGCAGCTTGTGGAAGACCGAGGATTATTTACTTTATCTGTGAGCAAATAAATGCAACTACAGAAAGAGTCTAAACTTAAAAGTATAATAGCTTTATTTTTACAGAGGATAAATAGCTTTACATCTTTGATTTTTGTAGACATCTCTTCTTTTGTTTTCCTTCATACATTTCAAGCAACAGTCCTGAATTTTCTCCACAGCAAAAGACATCAAACTTTTTGAGCTATATCCTCTTAAATCTTAATTTTAAATACCATCAGTAACACGTAAATTGGAAGCACAGCAGATGGCTTCCTATGATGCACAGTGTGCCTCAACTTTGTGTGGTATGAAAACCCTGACCACTTGGGAGAGATGGGAGTGGGCAGCTTGTTACTGGGAAAGGCTTGTGACAGGCAAGGCCCAAACTGCCAGCATGATCCCACTTGGACAGGCAGAAGCAGGAGCTGGGCATGCAGTAGTGGTCGTATAGCAAAGCACGACATGTCATCAGGCTTGAGTATTTCAAATTAGGTTGGCCAGCCTCTCAGTGCAGGGACAAAGTTACACAATGCAATTAGGGGAAAGGCCCATGGGTGCTTGATGAGGTAGTCAAGCTCCCTTGGGGTTTCCAGCAAGTCAGAAAATAAACACCTCTGCAGTTTGGAAGCTGGATTCTTGCCAGTCAGCAAGCCTGCCTGCCTTTTTTTTTTTTTTTTAACCGTATATTAGATTAGATTTTTATCAATCAATCAATGCTAACAGGCTTAAAATATTTTAAACTTTTGACCTTTTATTGTGTTGGTTATGCACGTTTTGTATGACAGAGAGAAAGTGGAGATAAAATTGGTCCTGATATGCTTGAAGGTAAAGGTAGCTGCCTTGCACGAACAGGGTCAACAAAGCATTGAAAGCCGTGTAATAAAGCAACTTGCCATGATATTATTCCTGCTTACACTCAGACTTACTGGTGACTGATTTCTGGCAACTTCCTTTAATGTGCAGGAACCCAAATGTAAAGATGGGAGCGAATACTTTGACAGCAGAATGGACAACTTCAGCACTGACACGCTGGCACCATCACAGCTGTCTACACTGCTGTGGTCACCCAGCTCCGGTCACATCCTGTCACAGAGAAGTGAGTCCACCAATGCGGTCAGCAGTGATGCCCTGAGGCAGAACATTTATGAAAACTTCATGCGGGAGTTGGAGATGAGCAGGACGAACATGGAGAACACTGAGACCTCATCAGAAACTGAGGACTCCAGCAGCGAGTCCCTCAGCTCCTTGGAGCAACTGGATTTGTTGTACGAGAAGGAGCAAGGAGTGGTGCGCAAAGCAGGGTGGCTGTTCTTCAAGCCACTGGTGACTTTGCAGAAAGAGAAGAAGCTGGAGCTGGTCACGCGGCGAAAGTGGAAGCAGTACTGGGTAACGCTTAAAGGTAAACTGCCGTGTTTTCCCTCTGTCTTGGCAGCACCAATTTTTTCTGTTGTGTCTACGCAGCTTTTCACACGTGATGGTTCCTATTAGCAATTCCTGTAACTTGACATAGTCTACTCTCACACTTAAAGTGAAGCACGTGTCAAACCAGCCTGCTAAATCAGGGTGGTGTTCATCTATTTAGTACTGCATGTGCACTTGCGTTTCTTACCATAGCAGGAATTGTTTCATCTAACTTCCCAGCTCCTGTATTTACGCATAATTGGGGTTTTAGAAGATGCTTTGGGATGTTTGGAGGTCAAAGACTAAATTGAACCAAAACTGGTAAAAATACAGAAGTTACATCTCTGTATCAGAGGAAGTCAAAATTTAAGGATTAAAAGGTCCCTGATGCCTGATTCCCTGGCACAGGCACACTGTTTCCTTGGATCTGCTCTAAAGTTTACTTAAAGTTGAGGTAATTTAAGGTAAAAACAGTCGGCTTGTTGCCAGTGCTTCAGGTGGCAACATAACAAAGAGGTCAGTGCCTCCATGCTGAGGCACTTGCACAGAGAAACGTTTACATTCAGGGCAGAAGCAGTAGCAGCAGCAGGGGGGAAGACTGCGGTGCCCAAGGCTCAGCTTGCTTCTGTGGCTGCAGCCACTCCCAGGCCTCCTCAGTTTCCCTTCTTTTTGCAGATGATCTTTCACATGGCCTGCTCAGCATTGCTGAGTGCTTTTGCCTTTCAGAAGCTTTTGCTTTCTACCCCCTCTTCCCTTGCTGTGGAAAGGCAATCCACTTCACAGAGGCTGCTGCCTGTGGGCTGCTGTGTGATTACTGTGTTTAGCTCTGCACTAACAGCATGTGTTGATGGCTCAGAGTAATGGAGCAGGTAGGTGTGCCGCAAGAAGTGTATGGGTGTCAGGAAGTGTGAGAAGGAAAATAACATCTATTGTGGGGAGGAAAAGGAATTTACTGGGTGAGTTCATAGGCTTATTTTTTCTTTCTTTCTTTCTTTTTTTTTTTTTTTTTTGAATTATATCCAAAGGATTTGCCTTTCAGTAAATGAGTGCTAAGTTAATGAGTAAGGGAATGATCAAACTTAATAATTTCCTACCATATCTGAGACTGGAGGAGAGAAAATAACAACTTTCCCACAGGTTGCCCTTTTCAAAATTCTGCATGGGTGTAGATCAAAGAAAAATGAACAGCAAATAAGTGCGGAGAGTGTTACCCTTGATAGTTCTGATTTGAAAGAAGCAAACTTGCAAGAATATAGCAATTCAGAGACCTGTTATCAAAGGATCAAAATGTAGGCAGTTTTAACAGTTTAAATCACTTATACTGATCATCAAGTAGCATGATTCATGCTTACAAGCAGTAGTATATACAAAAGGAAAAACAATATCTGAATGCCTCCCTTTTATTGTATGTTTGCGTTATGGAGTACAAATATGAGTTTCATCTGCCTCCTCTAAAATTCTAGCAGTTTCTTAACAAATCTGTCAAACACAGAAACTGTGTTATGTTATATCCTAGTTGTCTGTACATTTTTGGGATAATGTAGCTAAAGTTCTTTGTGTTTGGTTCTTCGCTATGAAATTGGCTTACTGGTGACCTTGAACAAGTCACATCCCCTCTTGCTACCTATATTTACCCAGCCATAACAAGGAAATAGTTAAATTATTTGGAAAAAGCTTTATTAGCTTCTAACATTGTAAGAAGTATTGAATATAATGCTTTCTTCTTAAGATGAATGATATGGCTGCATTCATGGTGCAGAATCTCCTCCACTTTGCTAATAGTTTTAAATATACATTTCTCATTTCCTTGATCACATACCTTTATTGTCCTGTAGAGAGTTCTGGTGCCAAAATAAACTTGCCTGTCTGGATATCAAGGCGTAGTTCTGTTTTCATAATATGCTGCATCAAGATCAAGTCTCTTGCTTTAGTTTTCCCTTATGCAGGACTTTGACTAAATCTGTATTTAATTTGTTCTTGAAATTTAAGTAGCCAAGAGATTTTAAAATATGACTTAAAATAGCCACATACGCAAGCAGAGAACAGGATGTTTCTTTGCACTCTGTTGAGATGTGCTAAATTATAAATACGCAGAAGGCTTATAACCATTTTTACCTGCCAAACTTCAAAGTAGACGTGTCCTGAGACCTTTGGTTCACTTTCAGGGCCATCATGACATGAGCTTGAATAATAACTCTTTAACACGAGGGATCTCTCTTTCCCATCTGTCTTGTCTAATTAATTTATTTTAATGAGGTTTCCAACTGCACTTCCCCCCTCAGTTCACATTTTGATCAAAATATTTGAACTATAATCAGTCCCAGTGGGTCTGTTAGAGTTCATGAAACCAGCTAGTGCTTCACCCCAGGATATACCTGGGGTGCCATACACTTAAACACACATGGACACTCTTCAACTATTACTTACTTGTTTGCTTTTGTACATGTAAACTTCCACAATAAAAAGCAACGTATCTTTAGTTACCTTTCTGATAATACGGAGGGGAAATATGGAAGTTTTAAATAGAATTAATTTACACTTTCCTAGAATACAGAAGTGGAAGTGGTTGTATAGTTACTGCTGAAGAATGCAAGAGAAAACTTTGGTTTGTTGATTTTGTTTGCCCTGTCATGGTGGAATGACTGAAGAAGTGATATGTCTGATATGCAGTAACAAACCATATCCCTCTTTTCCTACTGCAGAGATGTCTAGATGTCTCTGTATCATAAAGGAGAGCAAGTGAGATTGGGTAAGGGGGAAGGATAGGACCAACTCTATAAGATATTCTGCTAGATGCTCTGGGCAGCAATAGGAATAGATGCACTGAAGTAGTGCACAGGAGTTACTATTTATTGGATGCCTACCTTTTAAAACCTTTCAGTTGTCAACTGATTTGCTCAGTAACCTCTGATTTCCTTTTTTTCCTGTAACTGCTTTATGTTCAGTAGCACTGGAGAATGTGATGAGGTTCATCTGATTGGCTTTTCATTATCATAAACTCTAGATTTGGGAGCTCATAACTTCTCAAAACAGATGTGCCCCACAAACCCTAGCAGGCAAATCATTCTCCTTAATCAGGCAGAAGGATCCCCAAAATCCTTGATTTTGGTTCTGATTTCAGATCTAACTTTTGAGTAACCTATACCTCAAAATTACATGAATTTGGAAGATGTTTTTGCGATTTTTAGTACAATGTTAAGTGTACTAAAGTTAGAGAAATGTTAAAACAGAGGTCGATGTCTGGTTTTAGCTATTTTATATGCGTGTATAAAGGAAAAATTTCTATTTTGCAGGTTTTGCAACATTCCTTTCATAGACACTACCTAGGTATATTTGCGTAAGTTTTGGTGCTGCCTTGTGTTGTGTTGTCTCTTTGATTTGAAGGAAAAACAACAAGAAAAAGCAGACCAGAGAGGTAACAATGGTGTAGCCCTAACAAACTTAATCCTTGTACTGGATGAGTTTCAAGTTCTCCACTGAATATGTATAGGAGCTACAACAGTAATATGTTCATGGATTTCTGGTCCCTAGGGGACCATTGCGATCATTTAGTCTGAGTCAATACATAATGCGGCTGTAAGTCTTTAAATTAATTCCTCAGTGAATCGAAGTGTATCTTTTAGAAAAGGCTCTCCTTTCTGGAAAATCCACCACCAGCCTCAGAGTTTTCTAATTGCTTAGGCAGTTTTCAAATTATATTTGTAGTATCTCTTCTTATTTCTTCCAGGTTAAACATCCAGCCATAGCCTAGTATTAATTAGTGTTCCAATTATGAAAAAGAAAAGATCAACTCCTTTATTATTAACCTTATGTTTCACAGAGATGAAAGTGAGGTGTATTTACTTCTTTTCTATAGATGCACAAGTAGGTTAAGAAATTCTTCAGAAAGCCAAGATAATTTTAAATGAGATTATTTTAGTAACGTAGTTCAGACTGTGGCTGCCTGGGCAGGCAAATCAGCACATCTCAGAGGATAGTGAGATGTAATGCACGGCAGCAGTGAATGGCTGGCAAGGAACAGAGGAGCGACAGGCAGCTCTTAAGCCAGCTTCACTGCCAAAGGCAATGTAGTCATAGTTCTGGGTACTGGGACCAAGGCTACCCTTCTGTCCTCCAGAAATAATTTCTGTCCTTGCATTCATGATTGTCATCGTCAAGAATGAAATTTGTTTTCTGGATGTAAGTTGCAAATCTTACGTATTACTGTACCCATGAGAATGAACACGATCACATTCAACCCTTTGAAGTTGTTTTAAATTATCCAGATAATGTTCATGGTCTAAGCTCACAGTTTGCAGGTAGATTGAAGGAAGTCCAATTTAAATTTGAGATGTTTATTCACTTTGCATGTTTTTGGAAGACGAACATTTCTGCAAATCTTTTTTCTACAGCTACAAAGGTTTCTTAAATAGCTATTGAGAGAGAGTTGATTCTCTTAAATAACAACTGAACACATGAGCTGATTGAACTAAGCAGGAATTTTTCTACAAGCTTAAATATTTTAATAGGCTGAGTTTACTGAGCTATCCTGTTCTTTTTGTTTGTTTGTTTGTTTTTAATCCTGCGTATTTGTTGCATCTCTGTTGGATGTCTGTTCTAACTTTACATTGGCAAATTCAATATTAACTTTTACTATTTCCCTGTTTTGAGGATCCTACTTATTTTTTTAGCTCAAAAGAGAGGAACTAATATTCTCCGTCATCGGGAATTTTAATTCACAGAAGCATTAATCTAAGAGAACTTGAATGATAGATCCAGAGCTTAATTTTCTCTTCAAATTTCTTGTCCCTTTGAACTGCTAAGGTTGTACTCTGCTGTTCTATGAGACCTATGGAAGGAATTCGATGGAGCAGAGTAGTTTGCCTCGATACGCCCTGTTTGCAGAAGACAGTATAGTACAGTCTGTTCCAGAACATCCCAAGAAGGAAAATGTGTTCTGTCTCAGCAATTCTTTTGGAGATGTCTACCTATTTCAGGTAACAGAATACATAACTTTTTAATTGTTTCCATTATAGGTTGTGTCTGTGAGTATGCACATGCATGTATGTGATTATGTGTTACATACACATTCAGTCTCATCATGTCTGTGACTTAAAAATAATACTACAGTTACATTATTACAGTATTACTGTTATAGTATTGATGCAAGTGTATGATGTGACTTCAAGTATATGATATTACACAAGTTGGCTCAGTCGGTTACGGTTCAGAAATAAGGAGAACATAGATCACAAATATACAAGACACTTTCTGGTTCTTGATTATTACAGGCTTCCAGAAAATCAGATGTCTTAGCAAATGTTTTCACATCTATCAGCATTCTGCCTTTACAGAATGATGGACTCAGCCCTGAATCTGCTGGCCTCAGAGAATGTCTCAGTTGAGTGAAGCATTCAAAAAGAAGGTTAAAAATAGTTCTTGGCTGCTTAACTGCAGCACTGGAAATATTAATAAAGAGCAGTATTATGTGGAACCGCCTGCATAAAAACATGTTGATTCATAGGCACACTTGTAAACATCTCTGGTGACTTTTTGTGCAGATGTATTCTCTTACCTTACTGTGCTGTACTACACTAATTTGGCATTTTTAAAGTAAGCAAACACCTCTCCTCAGACCTTACTTTTAAAATTATCCCTGTTGCTATGTTACCTCCACAAGAGGGAGATTTATTTTTGAAATGTCAACTTTCACCTTAATTAACTGAAGGGCTAAAGAATGCAAGTCACATCTTGCCCACAGCTCATGGGCTCTGTAGTGCTCCCAGAGCCCTCAGATCGAGGTCTAAGAAGCAGAAGCTGAAGGTTGGGTACCAGTCATGACAGTGTGGAAAAAGCTCCTTTGTTTGTGTAGCTTTAAAGATAAAATCTTACTTGAGAAGTTTTGAGAAAAAATGCTTCAGGTCTCAGGGAACCCATCAAACAATTCATGTCCTAGGGCTGCAGATTCATTTTGAAACCAAAATGAATTTTGGAATGAATGAATTGAATGAATCTTTTTCCTGTTCATAATGTTGCACCATTGGTTTGTTCCACAGGCAACAAGTCAGACAGATCTGGAAAACTGGGTTACTGCCATACATTCAGCTTGTGCTTCCCTCTTTGCAAAGAAACTTGGGAAGGAGGACACAGTTCGGCTACTGAAAAATCAGACCAAGAGTCTCTTCCAGAAGATTGATATGGACAGCAAGATGAAAAAGATGGCAGAGTTGCAGCTCTCAATTGTTAGTGATCCAAAAAACAGGAAGGCGATAGAGAATCAGGTACTGGAAATAGTGCAGCTTGTTTCTGCTACAGATTATTATTATGGGAGAACATTTATCATAATTTCTTGCTTTAGGCTCTGACTGTTAATGCTTTGTAGGCCTGAAAGCAATTGCCTTGGAGATAGTTGGCATGGTATGATAGTCACAATTATTGCCAGGTTTCTACAGCAATCCAGAGCAGCTACTCAGGAAGTAGACCAGCACTCAAAGCTGAAGATCAGACTGGTCTGTTTTATGAGCACAAAGCTATTTCTTTTCTCTTCTGGAAAAGTGTAATTAATTTTCACTGCTTTGTTTTATGATACACTTAGATGTTAATAATATCTAGCTGTTATATAGCATTCCACAGAAAATACAGTATGTTCTGTGAATAATTTAATTTATAATTGAACTATGGGAAAGATTTTAGAGTAGGTACATAGCAATACATTTCTGCACCTTAAGATATGATGTAGGCTTTATCCAAATAAAATTGGAGGAAGGCCTAAGGCAGGCAAAACCATATGCTTCAGCTGAAATTTAGCCATTACTAAAATTTCGGGATCCTCTAGGCTTCTTAAAAATCCACATAGGAGTTCAAATGAGAACTAGAAGTCAAGACCAGAGTTCATCTTGGATGGAAAAGCACTTCCATGAGTACTGGCAGCCTCTGGAGTGTTGTTCTCCTATCAACTCAAAGAAAAGGGAAACCCTTAGTCACTAATAGCACTTCTTGTAACACTCTGGTTGTACAGATGGAATTTTTTGTATCAGGATAAGCTTGGGTCCATCCATGTTTAGCTTTAGAGATCTAATATCCGACAGCCAAGATTTTTACACTTGGCAGAATAGTCAGTATGTTTACATCCATACTTGCATCTAGGCTAATTTTGTTTCATTGCAGCAAGAATTGGTCTGAATCATCAGTTGCTTCTTCCTGCAAATGGCTTCTGAATGCCTAATGTGTTATTTTGATCTCATTTTTGTATTATGGTGGTAGGAATACCTGAATCTTAGCTATAGCAGCAGCTTAATGCTGAAGAATCTTCACCACTATGGTTTGTTTCTAAAATGAAAACTGGAGTACCTCTTCAGCCTCCTGTTGAAATTTAGTTTTCATAGTCTGTGTGTGCCTTGGTAGTTCAGCCCAGCCATGCTTAAGACAAATAGTCATAGCAGATTGATGAATAGCTAGAACTGTCCTTCAGTTAAAATGATCACCTTATTTTCTGTGCAGTGATGCATAGACATAAAGCCTTTCTCTGCTCTTAGTTCCAGTAAATGAACCAGGAATCACTCCAGTGACGCCTAATGGAAGCACATCTTGAGATGCTGACATATTGCCCATGCCCACAGCTGTGTAGGCAACAACTGGCAAATGATTTGTTCACTGACCATCTAAGTGTCTGGGAAAAGGCTTCAGTGCTCACAGTCTTTTATGTATACTGTGCTTGTCTAGTAGTTTAGCCCAATAAGCCTGTGGGTTGAAGTCGCTATATCTTTTATTAGGCCATTAACAGAAGGCATCTGATAATTTTAGTTCCTTGACTGTTATTCAAGAGCCGTACCTTCTCGATCAGAGTAGCTATTTCTCTAGCATTACTTTAAGCTGTGCATTATGGCCTCTTGAGTAGCAACCCAAGTTTATTTCTTCTGATCCTGTATAGAATAATTACATTACTTAGATTAGTGGAGCACCTTTAGTTTTGTGAACTTAATGCTTATATTATTTACAGTTCTTATACTGGTTTGAACTTGACCAAGGGCAGACTGACTGGTACTGATGTGACTATCAAGCTCTTTGTAGCACACTTTAGTCTGAAGCTGTATGAGCAGAGTTCAGAAAAGTAAATAGGTTTGTGTAGAGATTTGTGGTGCAGATGTTCATAAGCTTTTGGAGTGGTCTGATGTTCATAATTTCCATGTCACTTTATTTCATGGTCCAGAGCCTAGTGGGGTGAACGGAGGATGAGCTGGGCATCCTTTTATTGCTGTGGGTTTTGAGACACAGAAAAATGCAGATTTCTAGAGATTCTCTAATGCTTAATATGGCCTATCATATGTGACACACTGAAGAAAAATCTCTGTATACACTCACTGACTCACTAGATTCTGATGCCAGTAGTTTATTTAGAGTCAGGTGAAATTTACTAATGATGGTCTCTTCATTTCTGCTAGTTAGATGTTCTGTCCTTGAACAACTGCCATTGTTTTCCAGCTCTGATCCTGGAAGGAGCTGGCGGCATTCTGCTAAAAATCTTCTGCACTAGGGTTGCAGAAGATTTATTCCTGCTAATCTTCTATTAATTTCTGAAAATGTTGACTGAGGGGAAACTAGCAAGAAAAAGAGTGAAATGAATCATCTGCAAACAACCACTAGTTAGCAAACAGTAAATTCACAGTGAGTCTTTTCTTCAATCTTAAACCCTTTGATCTCTATAAAATGTCTCCTTACAACTGCTTTAAGTTTTGTCAGCAAGATCACAGAAAAGTAGGTAGATAACTGTGTTTCCTAATCTTTTGATTAAATGTCTCATTGATTTAATATCTCAGAGATGGTTTTCTGAAAAAAAAAATCTCAATATCATTAGTAAGTAAGCACTCTTAATATACTTACTAAGCTAACAATTTTGAAAAAGCATTATTCCTAGGTGAAATGTTTCCATATGTGTAGCTAAGTTTTTTTGAACTGGAGTTGTTTAGTTATCTTTTGCCCACTTTTAGACGCAAGAGGAATATAAATACTTGGACTTGTATTCTCTGTGTTCGGTGGTGTTTTCAATCATGTAGGAGTTGACTGACGTATATTGTATACATGCTGTTTCAGATAACTTCACTGGTGATACGTTCTGGGAAGTCAAAGGAAATACTGTGATTGACTGCAGAGGGATCACAGTTTTTTTTTAATGTAAAAAGATGAGGCACATTTATTTTCACTGGGAAATTATCTTGGAAATGGTGATTTCTAAATCTTTTGCCTCTTTCCTTCCTTTTTCTCAGAAAAACAACCAACCACCCAACTTCAACTTTCTATTTTCTTTCACATTTATATTGATTTAAAATGAGTGCTTCTTTGCTGAAGACTTAATAAATCACAAGGCTTTACAAGCATGCAACATCTTCTCTTGTTTCACAGTTACCATCACGTGAAAGTGATGTTACCATCACCTTCATTCCAACCAGGATGAAGTGGTGAATAAGATACTTTATAGACAGTTGGGTCTCGAGGTCTCTACCCCTTGTTCTCATGGGGGACTTCAACTTCCCAGACATCTGCTGGAATTATAATACAGCAGAAAGGGAACAGTCCCAGAGGTTCCTAGAGTGTGTGGGAGACAACTTCCTGACACAGCTGGTGAAGGAGCCAACAAGGGGAAGCAAAATCCTGGACCTGCTGTTTGTTAACAGAGAAAGCCTTGTGGGGGATGTAAAGGTTGGAGGCTGTCTGGGGCAAAGTGATCATGAAATAATAGACTTCTCAATCCTTGTTGAACCACAGAGGGGAGTCAGCAAAACTGCAACCTTGGACTTCAGGAGGGCAGACTTTGGCCTCTTTTGGAGCATGGTTGAGAGAGTCCCTTTGGAGGCAGTTCTGGAGGGCACGGGAGCCCAGGATGGCTGGGAATACTTGAAGGAAGTTATTTTAATGGTGCAGGAGCTGACTATCTCCAAGTCACAAGAGACGAGTCGTCGGGGTAGAAGACCAGTCTGGCTGAACAGAGACCTTAAACTGGAACTCAGGAACAAAAGAAAAGTTTATGGTCTTTGGAAGAGGGGGCAAGCAACTTATGAGGATTACAAGCACGTAGTGAAGCTGTGCAGGGAGAAAATTAGAAAAGCCAAAGCCCAGCTAGAACTGAACTTGGCCACTAAGGTGAAGAACAGCAATAAATATTTCTATAAATACATCAACAGTAAGAAGAGGGGTAGGGAGAATCTCCATCCCTTGTTGGACACTGAGGGCAACACGGTGACCAAGGATCAGGATAAGGCTGAGGTACTTAATGCCTTCTTTGCCTCAGTCTTGAATAGTAAGACTAGTTGTGCCCTGGACACACAGCCCCTTGAGCTGGGAGATGGGGATGGGGAACAGAATAGGTCATGCAGAATCCACGATCAGATGGTTTTGGACCTGCTCTGAAAGCTGGACACTCACAAGTGCATGGGGCCAGATGGATTGTGCCCTAGAGTGCTGAGGGAGTTAGTGGATGTGGGTGCCAGGCCATTCTCCATCATCTTTCGACAGTCTTGAGTAACAGGGAATGGCCCGGTTGACCGGAGACTAGCAAATGTGATTCCCATCATCAAGAAGGGCCAGAAAGATGATCCTGGTAGCTATAGACCTGTCAGTCTCACCTTGGTGCCAGGGAAGGATATGGAACGGATAATCTCAGGATACATTGTGGATCAGTTAAAGGTCAACCAGGGGATCAGGCCCTGGTCGGCATGGGTTTATGAATGGTAGGTCCTGTTTGACAAAACTGATTTCATTCTATGACAAGGTGACCCGCTTAGTGGATGAAGGTAAGGCTGTCGATGTGGTCTATCTGGACTTCAGTAAGGCCTTTGACACTGTCCCCCACAGCATCCTTGTGGAGAAGCTAGCTGCCCATGGTTTGGATGGACATACTCTGCTGGGTGAAACAGTGGCTGGATGGCCAGGCCCAGAGAGTTGTGGTCAATGGAGTTAAATCCAGCTGGCGGCCAGTCACGAGCAGTGTCCTCCAGGGCTCAGTGCTGGGGCCTCTTCTATTCAACATCTTTGATCATTTTCAACATCAGTGATCTTGATGAGAGGACTGAGCGCACTCTCAGTAAGTTTGCAGACGACACCAAGTTGCTCAGGCATAAAACAAAAATAAGTTATATACTCTGTACAAATTACTGGATCACAAGTAAGAATGTACACATACCCTCATAACATTTTTAAACATATTTAACACAGATAGATGCAGATGCATCAGACGGCAAAATCAAATTTTAAGATAAAATTAGGAAAGTGAAAAGACTCAAATACATACTAGATGAGTAAGCTTCTAAATTAAGACTCATATGACACCAAATTGGGAGAGCGTGTGGATCTGCCGGAGGGTGGAGAGGCTTTACAGAGGGACCTGGATAGACTGGATCAATGGGCCAAGGTAAACCGTATGAGTTTCAATAGGGCCAAGTGTCAGGTCCTGCATTTTGGTCACAACAACCCCAGGCAACCCTACAGGCTTGGGGAGGAGTGGCTGGAAAGCTGCCTGACCAAAAGGGACCTTGGTGTGCTGATGGACAGTTGGCTGAATATGAGCCAGCAGTGTGCCCAGGTGGCCAAGAAGGCCGGTGGCATCCTGGCTTGTATCAGGAATGGTGTGGTGAGCAGGACTAGAGCAGTGATCCTGCCCCTGCACCGGCATTGGTGAGGCCTCACCTCGAGTACTGTGTTCAGTTTTGGGCTCCTCAGTACAGAAGGGACATGGCGGTGCTGGAGCAGGTCCAAAGAAGGGCAACAAGGCTGGTGAAGGGCTTGGAGAATATGCCCTATGAGGAGAGACCAAAGGAACTGGGGCTGTTTAGTCTGGGGAAGAGGAGGCTGAGGGGAGACCTCATTGCTCTCTTCAAATACCTGAAAGGTGATTGCAGTGAGAGTGGGGTTGGTCTCTTCTCACTGGTGACAGGTGACAGAACAAAGGGAAATGGCCTCAAGTTGCACTAGGGGAGGTTTAGGTTGGATATCAGGAAAAACTTCTTTACAGAAGGGGTTGTTAAGCACTGGAACAGGCTCCCCAGGGAGGTGGTTGGGTCGCCATCCCTGAATGTGTTTAAAAAACATTTGGATGTGGTGCTCGGGGACATGATTTAGTGGTGGGTTGTTAGAGTTAGAGCAGTATGGTTAGGTTGTGGTTGGACTTGATGATCTTGAAGGCCCTTTCCAACCTGAGCAATTCTATGATTCTATGAAAAGCAATTACAGTAAGGAAACCTGGACTTCTAAAATCACCGGTGTACTTAAATGTACATACATGTTTTTTTTTCGTGTCCAGCAAATGGACTGGAAAAGTTCTTCTGATGCTTCTTTTTAAATTTGATGGATTTGCAGGCTAGAGTTTGGTAAAGCTAGTGCTACATAGACGAAGTGCAAACAAAAAGTTAGAATGAAAATGTTGATTTTCTATATAAACGACTATTTTAGAAACTTGATGCCATCAAACTGGCCGAGAAATGTCTTCAGACCTGCTGCTTAGATCAGGGTTTCCCTCTGTTCAGGCTTACTGATCCAGTAGTAATAATAATGGACTTAATAGCAGTGTAAGAGAAAATAGCAGCCCTTCATATAGCTATCAGTGCAGTTGGGCAATTTGGAAGAGATCAAACAGAGCAGTATGTGTACAGCAACTATTCCCAATAGGCCTCTGGTTATATGGCTGAAAATCCCAAGTGTGCACATACTGCTTGCGGTCATGTGTGTTTATATTAATATATGCAATAAATATGCTGTTTGGTGACGCTGGTTTATTTCCCCAGGGTGTACCATAGTAAGACAAAAAGTAGCAAGTTCAAAAATCCCTCAGCGCTGAGCGTGATTTCAAAGCCCATGGGGTGTATCTTTAAAAAATGTTAACTTTCCGATTTTTTTTTTACCTGGTAGAGGTATTCACAGCATTTGCTGTGAAAACGAAGCCTTGTCTAATTGCCACTGAAGTTAGTGAAAAGGATTCATGGCATTTATTTGGAGCTTTTTAAATAAAATATTGCACATTAATTCAAAGCTGGAGCTGCCTTTGCCCGTAGAACTGTTTTTCATGGGATGGTAAATTAGCCTCTCAGTGAGGGCACCACAGCTCTGGGTGTATTTCTTTGTTTACTTTGTACATAAGTCTTTTCTATTGTCTCATTTTAGTACAGTAATTTGAATAATGGTTGCTTGAAAGCATTCTGGACTTCTCAAATTGTAATATATTGGTATGATGTTTTATTGTTGGTATAACAATGTTTTCCAAGCTATTTGGAGTTTTCTGATTTGATTCATATTTTCTGTAAGCATGAGACTTTTTTATCAGATAGGTTAATAAGCAGAAGTTTTACTTTCAAGCACTGAAATGATGAGGCATTAATGAGAAGGACAGACACATACTTGGAGATGGTTTTTATGGAAATTTTTGTATGCATCCTGCAACCAAAAGTGGTTTATTTGTTACCATATAAAGCAAAATGAGGGGATCAGTAAAGTGCTACTCTGTTTTCTCTGAATTGTACCTTTCCTCCTTTCCCTTTTCACCTCGTAACCTCATTACATTTTGTTTAAAATGTACCTGACTATTTCTCTTTTCTCTCACTGACACGTACAGAAAGACAACTTGTGTAGTTTTAAGAATTTTACTCTCGAGGCTCCCTTCAGAAGACCAAATTGCATGTCTTCATTTTTCTCTGAAGCATACTATGAAATATTGTCCAAAACTAGGTGAAAACTCACAGCAACAATCCTGAAATAGAATATTTTCAGAGAACTTTAATAATACTTGCCAGTTTCTCCACATAGAAATTCTAATTTATTTGCAATATCCAGTGATTTTTCTTTCTTCCACACTCTTCTAAACTAAAAAAAAAAAAAAAAGTTATTTAAACTTGTTATGACAGATCTTCAGTTGGAATGGTCTTTGAACTAACTAGAATAGAGCTCTGCTTTCTGGGTGATTTGGTTTGGTTTGGTTTCTTTTTGAGTATTAACTCTTCTGTGTGGTGTGATTCCCCTCTACACTATTAGTAAAATCCTTCTCTTTTGGTAGTCACTAAGGAATGAAGAGAATAAGCAGCCAGAGAAGTTAAGGAAGTTCATCTCCATTCTCTTCGCTGCTGTAATTACTATTTTGCAGACGGATGAAATTCGATCTTTGTTTTGGGAAGATTTAATATAAAATAATGAATAAACTATTAGCAAATGTAGAATTGCATAGCAGTGGTTGTGGGATGAAGCTGTTGCAGGGGTGTGTGCAGGAAGGCCTATCTGCTGGTTTGTGCAGTGGGGCAGCTGGATTTGCTGGCTGTCTGAATTACGTCCCTGGCTATAGATATGCATGTACATATGTTGCTCTGAAAGATTGTATTTACAAAAGCTTATAATGAGACCAACTCACAAACGTGCAGAGAAAATGGACAGAGATATATATGTAGGTCACTCTGAAAGTAATGCCTCCTATTTATTTCCATGGAAACTACAATAGATACAAAGAGCACAATAACACTATTTGATATAGCACGTTCTCAGCTACAAAACAATACTTTTCAACATAGTCTTCACCGTTCGATGTGCATTTTCACTGGTGGTGACCAAGGGCCTGCATGCTGCACTTGTAAACATCTGTTCCAGCAGAGGTGACCCACTGTCACCACTGCTGAAACACACCACCCTCTGCCTCACTGTGCTCACATCCACTGTTTGTTCTCCATCAGTGTTCAGCAATCACTGATGAATGTCAATGGGTGTTATGTTTTCCACATGGAGGAATTCAGTGACACACCTTTGCTTCATCTGCACTTCCATGTCAGATGCTGTTTTGTCTGACTGCCCTTCTGCTGCCATCTGTCACATGGGAACAAAGGGAAACTGGTGGGAAGGTTCAACCTCTACTGCCACACCATTAACATGCACCTCATGGGCCAACATAATAAAAATAAATTACTGTCGTTATATTGCAAGAAATTTTCTTAACTGTTTATTAAGTAAGTAGGCAGAATGAAAAATAAAGGGTATTGCTAATTGCACATCATTGTTGTTTTGCTCTATTATGTTCCATTTTTTAATTTATTTGTTCTTAAAGCATTAACAGTATATCTGTAGTGTTCTTTAAAGTAATGGAATTTCTGAGAGAGTGGTATTTTTGCTTCTCCAAGTTCTCTTTAGGAAGTAATGACAATAGAAGTCTTTTCCCTGTCCCAAGATGCTGAATGACTCATTTATCCAGATGGGTGCAATATGAATTGTGTCTGAGAACTGGGGACTGGAATGCAAAGAGTTTGGTGTTGTTTGTAATGTGGTTAAAAAGCTGATCATATGAAACAGCAGCAGAAGTTTCTTTTAAATCCAAAGTTCCTTGCATCATCTTTTAGAGACATTTCAATCTAGGCAGAAGATGTTGTATAGGGGAACATTCTGAATTTCTTATTGCTGTAGATAGTTGTGTCAGGAGGAGCTGATGTTTCTGTATGGTGTTAAGAACTGTTACTAAATCAAATCCATTTTAAAGGCTTACTCACTGAGAGAACACCTTCCTCTTTGTGAATCTTTACTTTTGTGCTTCCTTAAGTGAGTGCAAAGTGGAAAAATGCTGTTTCGTTATTAGGAGAGCTTCAGGAGGCTTCTTCCTTCCCTCCTTCCTCTCATTCCTGTAAGTATTCTTACTCTGAGTTGATTTGGTGTCATTTCTGGCACTGCTTTCAGCCAGTTCATGCTGGTTTTGGTTTTATTACATTGAGCTCTCTTACTTTGTTGAGAATATATATTTGAAAAAGACGGTCCTTCCTCCCACCCCCAAAGGATGCTGTTAGCATTGTGTGATAGGATAGGCGAGGAGCCAGGGCTTGTCTCTGAGTTCCTCTACCAGCACAGCCTTTACTGGGCCATGTCTTTCACAGGCAACAGCCCTGAGGTGTGCTGTGGTGGAGGTTCTATTAGATACATCACCTACCGGGATGGCTTCATAGCAGATAAGAATTGTCCTTCCCTGTTAACATTTTATAATATCCAAAGCAGTACTGAATGGGTCCCCAGCTCACGTTCTGGAAACCCCTGGTCTGTGTGATCTGCTCTGAACGTATTTTCTTTCTGGCTTTCCTAAGCTCCCAATTTAGAGTTTACCTAGAACCAACCAAGTAGGGTTACTAAATATGCAGAGGTTCACTTTCTAGTGCCTTCCTTCAACTCATCTGTTTGCATAATTTATAAGGTAATGAATTTACAACTGTTTCTTAGTGTCTTAATAGATTTTTCACTAACCTGGAGGAGAATTGTCTGTTTATGATCTGAAAAAAGCTCGTTACTGCTAAATTACTGCCAAAAGTACCACATTGTGTGTTAACCCTTAAGATCTCATTCCTGATATATGTCTCTGTTACCAAAAGTAGCCCTTTTACTTAGCACTCCCAGCATAATTAGTCTTGTCCCTGACTCAGGCTTCCTGGCCTTAATTTGTCCTGGTGACCCAAACTAAATCAATCATGGCCCTAACTCTTTGGGCTTCATGCATTCTACTCCTTTTTAACTCTCTCCCATACTCTCCTTCTTCTCTCTACTTTACAGTGATCCTATCAGTCTGAATAGTTTTATTTGGGTGGCCCCTCCTTGTCTTTCTCCCATTCTCTTGCTGCCACAAAACCCAGATATCCTTGCCTCACATTTGCTTGTTCTGAGAATGACAGCCTGCCTTTTGACTCACCTCCTTTAATGGTTTTCCTAGAAATTCACTAAAAGGTGTTTAAATTGTGATTGAAACTAGGAGAGAGAGAGAAGTGTTTTGGATGCCCTTGATGCTCAAGCTTGCAGTGCAGGCAAGCAGCAATAACTGAGCGGGTCACACAGGGTGTTATTTCATGTATGCTTGTTTGTTTTGGCGTGCCTCACTTCAGGCGGTATCTCTTATCTCTTTGTGGACTCTCTTCTTGCTGCTGTTAGCCTTTGTCACCCATTCCCACTCTCACTGCTGTCTGCTGCATTTGCTTTTTCCCGTTTGCTTTAGAACAGATTTCAAAAGGACTGTATTGTCTGTGCAGGATGAAGCTAAGTCCTTGAGCTGTCTTTGGGCAGTCCTCTCACGTGGGTCAGAGATTTGCCTCACACAAAAGCAGAATGAAGATTGTAGCATCTAGTCTGCAGGCTGTAAATTAACTTCATAGACCAGGTTATACTGTGCTTTGAAGTTGTTGCTTTTTTATTTGTGAGCTTCCCCCATCTAGCCCTTAACAATATAAATCTTTCAGAAGAATTATCATAGTTTAAAAGGCTTAGACAAATAGCAGCTGGTATTGGTTCGTGGTCTCCAATTGTTTCCAGACATCCCTGGTTTTGATAAGACTACAAGACAATCTCAGAAATTCCCTGCCTACAGCTTTTGCTAATGCCATTAAATGTAACATCATGATTACCGATGCTTTTGGAGCTGATTAGCTAGCATCCTGAATGACTGATAAACACTTTAATTAAATTATTTCTTCAGAACGTCCTTGTGTTGTACCTCACTCCCCCTTCTTAGATTATTTTAAAGTACAACTCAGTTGAAATGAGTAATCAGGATCCTGAAGAAAGCCTCAGAAACACAAGAAGGCCTGTGTTCAGCTTGTGTTCGACAGGAACAGGATGCTCCTTCAGTCCAGCAGCACCCAGAACAAGCCTTGCTCTATTCTTGAGGTGTTGACTCTGTACTCATGGAGGTATCGTTCCAAAGAGAAAAACTTCACTTCAACTTGTAGCCTTTGGCTTTGTGAAATGCTGCCAACCATGTTCTCATTCTAATTGGATGTTGACATGGAGAAAGAGCTAGTCACAAAGCCTCTTTCTGATTTCAACCCATGTGTAAGATACAGGCAAGCAGTAAAATACTGGATGAAGAGTATCTGAGAGAAAAAAAGAATGCAAAATAAAGGGCAATGTTCACATCAATCCAAGAAAAAAATGATTGCTCTTTATGGAGCACAAAGGATGCACATTTTGAATGTGTAGCATGAGATTAGACGAGGTGTCTTTGTTATGTATGAGGGCTACACTGAAATTGGTGCCTTCTATTTTATTCCGTTGGCCCACGATGTCAGAAGCAGATGTTGGTAGTATGGCAGGTAGAGGTTGAACCTTCCCACCAGTATTCCATTACATTTTGATGCCATGCAGCTGAGGGGCAGTCTGAAAAAATGGTGTCTGACATGGAAGTGTGGATGAAGAAAAGGTGTGTCACTGAGTTCCTCCATGTAGAAAACATTGCACTCATTGACATTCATCAACACTTGCTGAACATTAATGGAGACTAAACAGTGGATGTAAGCACAGTGAAGTGGTGGGTGGTGTGTTTCAGCAGTGGCAACAGTGGTGTAGAAGATGAGCCATGTTCTGGATAGCCATGCAGATTTTCATGAGCATGGCATGCAGGCTCTTGATCACCACTGATGAAAATGCTCATCTAATGGTGGTGACTACACTGAAAAATAGTGTTTTGTAGCTGTTCTATCAAATAGTGCTGTTGTGCTCTTTGTATCAGTTGTAGTTTCCATGCAAATAAACAGTACGCATTGCTTTCAGAGCAACCTACATATATATCTCTGTCCATTTTCTCTGGACTGTTATGAGTTGCTCTCGTTGTTCATAGAATCATAGAATCATAGAATGGCTTGGGTTGAAAAGGACCTCAAAGATCATCGAGTCTCAACCCCCCTGCCAAGTGCAGGGTCGCCAACCACTAGACCAGGCTGCCCAGAGCCACGTCCAGTCTGGCCTTGAATGCCTCCAGGGACGGGGCATCCACAACCTCCCTGGGCAACCTGTTCCAGTGCGTTGTTGCCTTTCCTTCATTTACCCTCAACGCCTAATGCTTCCACAAGTGTAGCTGTAGCTGATGCCACAGTTAGTGAGTACATATGTAAGGAAGCCAGAATAGGTAATATCTCTGTCACCTGTAGTGATTTTTGTGGTATTTGGCAACGTTGTAAGAAAACTGAACTGATTTTGCTTCTAGAGGAACCTATCAGTTGTAAAGTTCACCTGATATTTTTATGGTATTTATCAGCACGTTCTCTAAGTCATAAAACTGCTTGTTCCAACATTGATTAATTTAAATTTAAGGTGACAATTTTCTTTTCACCCAGGGACAGGCAGGGCATGTCAGCAAAAGGTGTGAAGGCAATACGTATGTGATAATGTGATAAACTTTATCCACAACTCTAAACCACCTGTTTAACAAGCTTACAGTGGTCTGAACTGACATTTGAATAAAAGCACTGTCAGGGGATTTTAACGACCTTCAGTTAATGCACATGAAGTTAATGTACATTAACCTATTGTAGACATCTTTTCTGTCTTCTCAAGTGTGAATGTGTCTACTACATTAAACACAGCTGCATTCTTACTTGTACTATTAATCCATATTAATGTATAGATTTTTGCAGACTTTAGCTGCAACTGCCAATCTGTAAACTGAGAAAACCAAAAGCAAAATCTGACCTTAGTGTAGTATTTAAGTATCTGTGTTTGTATAGATGAGTGTGCATCTATGCAAAATACTTAAATTCTGTCATAGAATTGCTCAGGTTGGAAAGGGCCTTCAAGATCATCAAGTCCAACCACAACCTAACCATACTGCTCTAACTCTAACAACCCACCACTAAATCATGTCCCCGAGCACCACATCCAAATGTTTTTTAAACACATTCAGGGATGGCGACCCAACCACCTCCCTGGGGAGCCTGTTCCAGTGCTTAACAACCCCTTCTGTAAAGAAGTTTTTCCTGATATCCAACCTAAACCTCCCCTAGTGCAACTTGAGGCCATTTCCCTTTGTTCTGTCACCTGTCACCAGTGAGAAGAGACCAACCCCACTCTCACTGCAATCACCTTTCAGGTATTTGAAGAGAGCAATGAGGTCTCCCCTCAGCCTCCTCTTCCCCAGACTAAACAGCCCCAGTTCCTTTGGTCTCTCCTCATAGGGCATATTCTCCAAGCCCTTCACCAGCCTTGTTGCCCTTCTTTGGACCTGCTCCAGCACCGCCATGTCCCTTCTGTACTGAGGAGCCCAAAACTGAACACAGTACTCGAGGTGAGGCCTCACCAATGCCGGTGCAGGGGCAGGATCACTGCTCTAGTCCTGCTCACCACACCATTCCTGATACAAGCCAGGATGCCACCGGCCTTCTTGGCCACCTGGGCACACTGCTGGCTCATATTCAGCCAACTGTCCATCAGCACACCAAGGTCCCTTTTGGTCAGGCAGCTTTCCAGCCACTCCTCCCCAAGCCTGTAGGGTTGCCTGGGGTTGTTGTGACCAAAATGCAGGACCTGACACTTGGCCCTATTGAAACTCATACGGTTTACCTTGGCCCATTGATCCAGTCTATCCAGGTCCCTCTGTAAAGCCTCTCCACCCTCCGGCAGATCCACACGCTCTCCCAATTTGGTGTCATATGAGTCTTAATTTAGAAGCTTACTCATCTAGTATGTATTTGAGTCTTTTCACTTTCCTAATTTTATCTTAAAATTTGATTTTGCCGTCTGATGCATCTGCATCTATCTGTGTTAAATATGTTTAAAAATGTTATGAGGGTATGTGTACATTCTTACTTGTGATCCAGTAATTTGTACAGAGTATATAACTTATTTTTGTTTTATGCCTGAGCATAAGCATGGCTTGAAGAATTAGTCAAACAAAGAATTGTCCATGCTCACATTGCCAGTATTGTCTCCTGTTTTCAGATAGAGAGGCCATGGGAAAATGGTAAAGCATGAGCTGAACCTATCAGTACAGCAACTTCACTTAGTGTAGTAAATTAGTGTAGCTATACAGCCTCGCTTTCAGCCAGGCAGCTATACAATCTAAGCTCATAAAAATGAAGGAAACAAAACTAATCTCCAGAAAGAAAAAGGGGGGAAAGAAAAAAAGAAAAGCCTTCATGAACCACAAGGTTATGTTTTTATGTAACTGCTTTTGTGGCTATCAAACTACCCGAAGTTCATGGTATGTTCTTCTTGTCAGTATGCATTTAAGACCACCAGCTTTGTTTTATTTCGAGTCATCTTTTGGGTTGATGTAACACAATATGACTGAATGTCTTTTGGCAGGGAATAACTAATCTAATCCATATAGCACCAGATGAAAGTAATTTACTGTGGGTTTGTGGAAGAGCTCAAATTTTCAGTGCAGCCCACAGAGACATTTTTTCCCCTTTTAATTGTCCCTTTTTATATCTAAACAGATCCAGCAATGGGAACAGAACCTGGAAAAATTTAACATGGACCTTTTCCGAATGCGATGTTACCTAGCCAGTTTGCAAGGTGGGGAGCTCCCGAACCCAAAGAGCCTTTTGGCTGCTGCCAGTCGTCCTTCAAAACTGGCATTGGGAAGGCTTGGCATTTTCTCAGTGTCATCCTTCCATGCACTGGTAAGTACAAATGTACTTTTCATGGGTGTGTCACACAAAACCATCATTATTATTGTACTTACATGTGGAACTGTGCTAGGATAAATAATAGTTGCACCCTCATGCATTGTTCAGATGGCCTTGTTCCCTTCATACCCTTTCTGCCTCTTCCTTGGCTGCAACAAATATTCTTCCAAAGAGACAGACTTTGAACCCATGAGGATATGGCCATGACTTTTTTTGGTCTCTGAGAACTCTGGAATTGGCCACTTTTGACCCATATCTGAAGAAGTAAAACTAGATGTAAATGTAAACAAGTAATAGTCTTGAAATTCTGTCACTGCGATTTTGACCCATTTGAGTTTGGAGTTTAAAGCGTATAGGACCTAAAGCACTAGTTGTTAAGAGTAATTCTGGTCCTTCTGGGTTGAGTTGATCTTTTGTGGAGGTCCCAGAAGATTTTTTTTCATTTTTTAGAAACAGTACCCTCCTGAAGGGAAAGTATTCTTAGAACAGACAGTAACTGGAGGCAATCCAAAATTGCAAGTCACTTTTAAAAACGATGGCTTGTGTTTGCGAAGAAGAATGAGGAAGCTCCTCAGCTGCTGTAAGCTGTCGTCACCTTGTTGGCTCCAAGTAAACTACGACAACAGCAGGCATGCCTCTTCTTTTTAACCTTTACAGGACTGTGAAGCTGGTCTCTGCAGGGAGAAATAGAGCATGTTTTCTGCATGAGAAGTCAGACTGAATAGTAGCCTTGAAAGTCTCAACAGAGAATGTGTTTCCCTCAGCCACTATTTTTTATCTGTGTATTTTGTGTCATTGCTTGTTAATAAGACAATAGTATAGCACTTTTACCTCCTGTGTTTGCCAACTTTAAGTCTTTCTTCCTCTAGCAATTCTTTATCTGGATAATAGATTATCATTCTTTTTCAGAGTCTTTTCATTAACTTCTTTTGCTGTACAGAGCAAAATTTTCCAGTTCCTTCCCTCCTATGACCTTCTAATTTTGCCTTATGAAAAAAAATTATGCTGTCACACCATGTGAATACCAAAAGAAGCATCGTGGCATATTGCATTGAGATAAACTGAAGAAACTTTCATTTGGTGTCTCAGGTTGAAATAACTATCAGTATTTTGCTCTTATGGAAGTACTATAAAGAAGTCCTGTCTGTTTTTAAATAGATCTGCTCCAGGGATGAAGCAGCTCTCAGGAAACGTACACTGTCTCTGTCTCAAAGAGTCCGAAATAAGAAGGGTTTGTTTTCTTCACTAAAAGGACTGGACACACTGGCAAGAAAAGGGAAAGAAAAGCGACCTTCCGTAACACAGGTAAATCTTATTTGCTGAGGATTTAGGATACTGGAAGCAGAGAAGGGCTTGTTTCTACTGGGGCTTATCCTGCCAAATGCTGTTGGTGCCTGGGGAAGGAGACATCTGTCCATTGGACTTGCCTTTGCACTTTCAGTAGACATTATAGACTTGTAATGAGAGCATCGCTTGTGAAGAGGCATTGGTATATATCTGATTTTGGATTCCTTTGTGTTAAATAAGGATGATGAATCAGAGATTTTGATCCTGTGGGTTAGTTTATTATCTGCAGTACGAGACCATCTCTTCTGAATTTGTAAGAAAACTCATCTTTTGGCCATCTCGCAAATTGTTTCGAAGTAGGATTTATTTGGAGATAACCTATATGCAAATCCTTAATTCAGTGCTGTGCTGACACATATCTGGGACTCTGGAGTACTATTGCAATTTAATACAGAATAACACTGGTGAATCTTCAAGGAAAAAAGGGAGAGACTGATCCAAAGATAGCGGCCTTTGGCACTTCCTCTCACAGGAGGTATACAAAGCAAACCTATCTATATTTGTATTACAGAAGTCCCAGAGCTGATTAAACAGATTTAATATTGCAAAATAACACACCAGGATTTTCTGGTCTGGTTGTTTATATTTTTAATAGGTAAATATTTATCTGTGTGTTACATTGAGATGAAGCTTCTTTGGGTGACTGTTAGGCATTTTTTGCATATCAGTCGAGATGTGTTACATGGTGACACTGAATAACAATAAAAGCTCAAATCTGTCTTTTGAAAGACGGAACTGATGGAGAGATTTTCTCCAGGTGGCCCTTTTCATATATTTTTCAATGTTCTCTGTGACAGGTGAGGCTGGTCTGTGAGTTCTACATCTCTATTTCTTTATTAATAACAGGCCTGAGGGAAAGAATGCTGTGCCCGTTAGCTTCATTTCCAGCTGGGCTGATATGTCTCACTGCCTTCACTGCATGATACATCCTCCTGTATGCTTTATAGCCTGTGAAGGGGATTCTGTGGAGCTCAGGGACAGGGAAACTCATTTCCACGACAAGGCGAAGAGGCTCCTGCTGCCCTCCTTGCTCTTTCCTGAGCACAGGCAGATGGTTCCCCAGTGCGTCCTCACCCTCTGTTCCAAAACTTGCAACCAGCTGGCCCTAAAAAGTGTTCATTTTCATCCAAGAACTCAGATTCTTGTATTTATTTGATTTTTTGTTTAAACAACCTACAATAAAATTAAGGAAATGTAAATCCTGAGTGTTGCATATTAATAACACTGCTCTGACTCACACCCATAAAAGTGAAGAATTTTTAAAAGCATGAATTAAAAACTGACCCATGAACCTGGAAAGTGGCTGAAAAGGGAGCCATGTCATTGCTCAGACTGGTGTATATGCACGTAATTGTGTATCAGAATAGGCCTCGGGCTGCCTTTCTTGTCAGCTTTTCAACCCCCTGGGAAACTGGGCTAAGCAGGAAAGTCGGGGTTGGTTCTCTCCTTATTGTGCTCCGACATCTGCTGCAAAAAGTAGGTTAAAATTTCCTTGCACTCATGGATTTAATTAAAGTTCATTTGACTAGAGCTAGTATGGTTTTCTCTGTAGTACACTAGCTTCAAAATCAGATGGTATGTTCTTGAACATTGTTGCATCAGAGAAGTTTTTAATTTTATCTTATTTTTATGTTGTTAATAATAATTCAAAAAATAGGGCGCAGAGTTTCTATTCCAGGAGGCTGTCGTAAACATTGGTGAAGTGACTCAGTCTTTCAGAAACCAGTTAATAAAGCTGAACTGTAGCAGATGGGGGATGTCTAGGCTCACATTATCCTCAGTTTCTTAAATGCTTATCTGCTTTTCTTCAGTCTAAATGATAAACTATTTTGAGAAATCATAAACAATAAAATGCTTTGACTACATCTGTGGGTAAGAAAAGAAAGAGGAAGTTCAAAAGTAGTGCCTATTATACACATTGTCAGAAACTGCATTTCATGTGAAATTTTAGAGAAGAGTTTATCATTGTCTTGGATTATCCAAAAGGTTTTTTTTTTCAAGGACAAAAAAAAAAGAAGGTCAAATGTAAGTCAGATGGTATTGTACTGATTTGTTGATTCCAGAAGGAGACTAAAAGTGCAATTTATATTTGTACTTTGGGACAGCAATGTTAGTACCTGCAAATCTCAAGTTCTTATGTAAACTATGTAGATCTGTCCTTATGTTTATACAACTCTTATCACCAAAATATCTGATTGTATCCTTAGCTATTGATTTCTTATTTAATTGCATGAATAGTCCTAACATCTTTGTGAGATACTATTAACTACTACTTACAAGCCTCTCTGTAGAAACTACAACTTTCTACATGCATGGGAAATGTAGGTTGCAGTTTCTGCTTTCATCAGTTCCAAAGAAGGGCAATAGTCAGCTATTTTCATTCCTTGCTAGTGCTGGTAGGGGCCAAGTGTGCCGTCCTAGCTAAAGTTATATTGCTATCAACAGTGTCAGGCTAACTGTTCAGGTAGATGAGCTGAAAAACTGTAGGGGATGAAGTTTTCAAAAGCTGCAACATTAATTTGAAGTTGCTTCTTTAAATTATTATGAGATTTGTAGCTGTACCTAATGATATAGCAAAGGGTGAAACTGTAACTTGGAGAGGAGTGCATGATATGATGGTCATTGACTTTAAAGTTACTGCTAAATAGTAGATAAGAAGAAACAGGAATATATGGATGCTTTTATACATGTTTGAATGTAAGTGTACACATATTCTGAAGGAGGAAACTGACTTAAATTTTCCATATAGAGGGAGAATTCCTGTTTCCTTAATACTGTCTCCCATTAGAATAAGGCTATCAGAAGTGCAAAACAATCCCTGGTTTGGGAATTAGATATATTCATCTAGTTTTTGTTTTTTTTCAATTATTCAAAGAATTTGCCCAATACACATAAGCAATTAAGTTTTAAATTTTTTTAAGCCTATTTGTTTATCTGTATTATTTTTAATAGATTTTTGACTCTGCTGGAGGACATGGATTTGCTGGTGTCCAGAATTCAGCCAACTCTGCTGAGGTAAGAGAAGCCTGTCTCTGTTCTGCACCATCTTATTTTTAAATTCCCAAATATATTTCCTGAATATGTAAGTGTGTTGTGAGGCTGGTTCAGAAACCCCTCCCAGGCTCATAAAAGTACAGTCAGTGTTAGATGGCAGAATTAT
Organism: Numida meleagris; assembly: GCF_002078875.1. Classification (NCBI taxonomy): domain Eukaryota; kingdom Metazoa; phylum Chordata; class Aves; order Galliformes; family Numididae; genus Numida; species Numida meleagris. Next base: position 50,028,204 of record NC_034411.1, read on the forward strand.
AGGTCTGCTCACTTTCAGTTTCTCAACATGCATGGTAGTCTTTAACAAGTAAAAAGCCCTAGAAACTTCTTTACAGCACTAGTCTTTACTGGTATATGCTGTCTGTAAGGTGGTGTCTAAGAGACAGATTTTGAACTGAGTTTGTCTGAAAGTTTTGCCTTCATGTTACAGCAAATTCTAAGCTGTATTTTTCCCCTTTGTCTAGTTCAACAGAACGTGTATGTTTTGAGTGTTAAGGCAAATGAATCTAATTTAAGTCCTGCAGGCATATCAGCAGAGAAGTGAGTTAATGTACACGGCCCAAGACATCAGTCACAATCCCTTTTGGTTCCTGCAGTCTCTCTGGGGACAGCATCACTGTTCACTGGCTGGAAGCAGAGCAGGACACTCAAGTCCATAATCATACACATGTAGGAGCACTTCATGTTGTCTAACTACTGTGGAGCTTATACAAACAGATTCTTCTTCCCTTGGTAGGCTTGCACAGATAAGCTCCAAGTAAAGGATTAAATATTCAGCGCAGAGTTTTTGGACTGTGTTTTGTGTATAGAACTGCAATATATGCCAGATGAAAAAAAGGGATTGTTCTTCCCACCTACTCTCTATCCCTATTCTTCTTCTGTTTCCTGAAACAGATATATTCTTTAATGTAGTTAAAAACTTAGGAGAAGAATTAAAAAAAAAAAAAAAAAAAGCATGCACAGCAATGTTCCTTTTCATCAGAATATATGTACCAGATCTTAGACAAAAAGTCAAAATCTGCTTTTAGAATAAAATCTTGTTTTTGAAAATGATTAACTGTAGTGAACAGTTATAATGGATTTCATGGCAAAGTTTTGGTCAAAGTTCAAAATGTTTCATAGATTTTTCTGTTGTTGGATTTTTGGGATACTGTTATGTGCTACGTGGTTTCTTCTCCCATCAAGGGTATTCATGTAATGGCTAGGTAATAAAGAAATGTGTAATTATGCAAAAGTTATATCACTGAGAGGCATCTCCATCTGACAGCAGCTAATCCTGTAATGCTGTATTTTTGCCTCTTGAAAGTATCTTCACTTTTTGTGTGTCTTTTGAAGCAGAGTACTGAAACAACTGAATTCCCTTTGTTGCTTGACCTCTTGCCTGTTATTTCCTGGAGTGAGAAAATATTTATACTAAATCACCCCTCTCTTTTCCAAATAAATTATAATTATATGGGATTTCTGAGGGACATGATCTCCTGTAGAGAAAACTCACAAACTGCTCCAAAATGTACCATTGGCCATGGAGTCAGGTTGCCTCAGTTTCACACCTCAGAAATAGCAAAAGACAATTCGTTCTTGTCAAGTCCTCTTAAATCTTGGGGAGATTTGGTCCCTCCTAAAACTGATATGAGGCAAAATCTCTTGGGTGCAGCTCCTGAAGGTTCTTCCCAAAGGGATGATGAGAGTCTCTCAGTTTAGCACTGACCCCATTGGGACTGGGAGGTCGACAGCATCGCCTGATGCAGCCAGGTCCACTGTGGGCTTTGTGTTCTCTGGCATGGCTCACTCTTCTTGAACCCCTCTGAGGAGACGCAGGCCAGTCTTGGAGGTGGCACAAGGCAGGAAGTATGGCATCCACTTCCCTTGGTGCGGAGTCTGGAAAGGGTCAAGGTCTGCCTCTGCTCTGTCTGGGCAGAGGCAACTAGCATATGGTCAACATTGCTGCAGGCTTTGGACAGGCCACTTACAAAGTTAAATGGGTCTGTTTGAGGACTCAATAAGTTCTCCAATTTAGGTGTTGAAGTGGAGCTCTGGATCTCAACTTTATTTCTAGAAAAACATTACCATCTGAACTGTATTTCAAAACCCTTTTTTAATGGGAATTAAATACAGTGTGGGCATTTTTAAGATCCTGACATTTTCATGAATCACACGACAACTCAGAAATGATTCATCATTGCTCTGAAAACCGTTACTTTGGCATTAGCCCATTTTTCATTGGCTAATTTCAATAAAAAACAAAACAGGATAAAAACTTTTATAAAATGCTACCTGAGGAATGCAGTGAATTATAAACAGGGAACCCTGCCTGGACGGCTATATTTTCCCTGAAAGGGATGATAAAAATAGAGACAAATAGTGAGGGTAATTATGAAGTAACCTATTGGTCTTGCAGCAACCCTATGGCATAACGTGTGACAGTCTGCAAATCCTGGCATATATTTCTGGAAAATTGGATGGGTTGTTTTAACTTTATGTGGCATTGAATGAATGAACTATTGTAGTATTAGTCACTGCGGGCATAACAGGAAAAAAATTTATTCATGTCAGATTTTCTGAGATGGAAAATGTGGATGAAGCAACAGTGTATTGACTGCAGTTAAGGAACATATTTTTGTTTAATAACAGAGACAAGTTTATCTTGTGGCTTATGTTTGAGCGCTAGTGTACATGGCAAGGAAGGGGGAACATCTTATATTGGAGGAAGAACTTTGTCTTGTCATAAATGTTTCCAGAAGAAGGTGGCCTTAAACCTATTTCTCATCACCTTCATCCTCTATTTTTGTTTTGATAGATTTGTTTTTGCTTTTTTTCTTCTTTCAATCCATTACAAAAGTGAGATTTATTTCTGTTGGACAAAGAGCTGTTATTGCAGGACAGTAAACCATTTTGGTAATTACAAATCTCTGAATTGGTGGGAGCATCTAAGTAAGTCAACATAGCTTCAGTTTTCCTCAAAGGAAGCTGCTGGAGAATTCAGTCTGACCATTTCCGTCTCAACTCTCGCAGTATGCTTGCCTTGCCCTTTCTCATTCCTGCTATATATGCTATGGAAGATCATCATTTGCTCCCAGGCACTTGATTGACTGGTTTCTGAGCGGACCACAGATTCACTGGAATTATCTTTTGCAACTATAGCAGTTTTATGAGCAGTCTGGAGCCGCAGCCACCGAAGTGAAACTTCACCCGGTGTAGATTTCATCACTCCATTAATTGCAATGGCATAACAGAACTGCTATGTATAAGAGTTGCTCTACTTTAGTAGGATTTCTGTGGTTCTATGCTAATCAATATTTCATTTTTAACTAGTTATTAATGACAGTTGAGCAATCAGTATAAGATTCTTGAATGCTATTGCTTTATTAAAATAATTGTGCCAAAGCCAGCACTACTCTTGCATAAAATTATTATTGTGGTTCATTTGCAACCTGAATTTCTGCATTGTTTAATAATTACTTGAATAGGACTGTTTATTACATCATTTTTACAGCCACAGTTGTTATTTAGAAAAACAAAATAATATTGGTCTCTTTGTTGCTGGTGATAGATTGTTGTTGTCAATAACTTTGCTGCCTGCGGCAAGGGAAGCAGTCCCTGTGCAGTCATTTTACTGCAGCTTTTAATTGCAGCAGACCACTGGGCTTGTGTCCCTGCAGAGTCAGGAGGAGGAATTGCACAATCTAGGAGCTTTTTGTAGGCGGCAAACACACCCCAACCCAAACCAACAGGGAGAAGAAAACAAACTAACAAAGAAAATGCAGTCAGAAGGTAGGCACTCCTTAGGATAGCTCAGACTGCCTTAAGATCAGTCCTGGGTCACAGTTCTGCTGCTTTCCTGGGTTATTGTCAGTTTCCTTTGGCTGTAAGGAGGAATCCAGGAAGCACCTCTTTGTAAAGGTAAATGCCTTGATGAGGGCAGTGAAGTGAGGTGCTGAATAGGCAGACCCAAATAGAGAAGTGAAACTTTAGGTTTAGAAGTGCTCACAGTGTTTTTCTTCTCTTTGTGTGGCTTCCTTTGAAATGTCTAGCCTGAAGTGCAGTGCAGAACAAAGCATGAAAATGAAGAGGGAGAAAATGACAGGGATTTTAGTTAGGGTGGATGTTGTACTGGATCAAGCTGAGTCCGTTTGGAATGAATGTGAATGTGAACAAGATTGGTAAACAAACAAATACTCTACTAGGTATGAATTAATGTGATTTCAAGCAATAAATGGAATAACACTATACTCTTGCTTTAGTCCTTTAATATGTTAAGGCAAGCCTTGCTCTACAGTGCTCTCTGCTGGAAGTTTATTATATTATCATTTTTTTCTGTCAAAATTACAGTAATTATGTTTTTTCAGATTTGTTAATTAGGTAAAATTGTAGCACTCAGCTTTTCTTAAGAAATATTTTCCACTGTGGTATAATATCAGATAGTTACATATTTTCAGTTAGAGTTAAACCAACAAATAATATGAGATAAAGGCATAAAAGCCCATAATGGGAATTCAGTGGAAGTGCATTCCATTATCAAGAAAATCAAGTCATTGACAGTGAATGAGAATTGGTAACAGAACTTTGTCCTTTACTTGTCATGAGAATATACACAGTACAGTGTCTAAAGATATGGTGGTACATATGCACTGCAAACTGCCAATGTAAATGTACATTTTTTAGTATTATTTTTGCAACATTCATATATGATTTGCATTTCCCTCTGGTTTCTAGCAGCAAGTTGATGAATTTTTGAATGTCTACTGCTCAGTACCGGACAGCATCCAGAAGGAGAATGCTTGGGAAACACAAACGTATGTTCACTTCTGTGATGGTCAAGGAGTAGCTTTAACTCTGAAACCAGAACACAGGGTGGAAGATGTTCTGTCTCTGGCATGCAAGGTATTCATTTTTCATGCACTTCAGAAGGAACATAATATATTTCAAACCTCCCTGTCTCTGCATCAAGGCACATTTTGAGTGGTTGCAGCGTTTCCTTTAGCAGCAGTATTTGTGTGTCGTAGCCAAAGTAACAGGGGTGTAGAAAACTTTTCAAGAAACATTGGTCGAGACAGAGCACACTGAATTCTTAAAGAGCGATGACAGCTTGCCGGGTGATCAGCCCCTGAGACATCTCCCCATGTGTCCACTCCAAGTTGTCACTGCATGAAACTGAGTTGTTCTGTGCAAATTAGTCACAGAAGAGTAATGAAGACTAGTTGACTTAACAAATGGGGATAAGACATTTAAGACTGCTGTGACAATGCTTATCAGATATGTTTGTTTCTTAAAGGGTTCTTTTTGGTTTTTAACTAAGTATGATAAGTACAGTAATAAGTTAGGAAATACTACTTTTCTGAAAAAGTGGTCAGGCGCTGGAATGGGCTGCCCAGGGAAGTGGTTGAGTCACCATCCCTGGAGGTGTTCAAGAAACATTTAGATATAGTGTTGAGAGACATGGTTTAGTGGAGTTATATTGGTGGTAGGTGGATGGCTGGACTGGATGATCTTGTAGGTCTTTTCCAACCATGCTAATTCTATGATTCCATGAGTCCTACCTGAGAATTTCCAAGAATGCATTCTGTTCTGACAGTCAGTACCAGAAATTTGAGAGACTGTAATACGTCTTGGGACAGAAAATTGAATCACAGATGGAAGGTAGAGTGAAAATACTGATTTTAACTACTGACAAAAGATTACCACCTCTAGAACATCACAATGTACCTAGCACCTCTGTCTTCATTTGTGTCAGTTGAATTTAGCTCTGACTTCATGATTCAAATCAAATTACACAAACAAGCTCTTTGAAAGAGCTAACTTTTTACACCCAAATCATGTTTTCCTGTTTTCTAACAAGTGGTAAATATAGTTTATTTAATTCACTACTGAAGAGGAAAAAAGAAAAAAAAAGAGGAGTCCTACTCAGTACAAAATCCATCTGTAGTTTCTGGCGTAGATTAGTGCAAAATCTCAGGTAAGCTCATTCAACTGGTTGAAGGTTGGGGCTTCTAATGACATAAAGGCCCCAATTAAGTGGCTCTTTCCACATGATAATTTGGTAAACAAAATATATAAAGAAATTATGAAATTGTAGAAGTTTCTAAAAATCTAGGATGAACTTTGTTTTAAATCAAAATAAGCACGCTCTTTTAGACAAGTCACAGTGTGTCTACAAGGCATCACTGACGAGAAATTACCTTCTCATTGCTTTTGCTGGTGGATACTGAATCCTGGAGAAACTGTTTATTGACCAGTTTGCTTCTCAAAAATTCGTTGTACGGCTCAGGCCAAATGAATTTTAAGAGATGTTTGACCAGCAGATGGCACAGTACAGCTGAAACAGTTGGAAGTTATTAAAATAACATTTAAGAAATACCTCTGAATGATGAAATAAAATTTGTAAACATAAAATTAAGTTGAAAATGAAATTCCTTACCTCTCTTACTCCATAATTCCAAAATATTTGTAATTCTAAAGCTGGCTTTTAATTTTTCAATGTCTGTATCAGATGAAAATTTAGATTTAAATTATTTGATTTTTTTCTAAAACATGTTTCTGTTTTATTTTTTCTTCCTCTTCTGTGTGTAAAGCTTTTCATAAGCATTCTCTAAAGCTGACTGCTTTGTGCTCATCTGTCCTGGTTCTTATATTTTCATTCTGCTCTGGTGATTGTAAGGAATCTGTCTTCTTAACAAAACATGTTTGAACACTATGTTTATAAGGATACATTTCAAAGGTTTTTGGTTTTTTTCTTCATTCATGCATTATGGGTTTTATAATTTTCTCATTTCTGTTTTCCATCTGAGGCTTTTGGGTAGCACATATAGAAGAAAGAATGTGCATTTGAATACAATTATTTAGGATACTGCACACATGTAACTCATAAACTGTTATACATAATAAAATGCTCAAGTGATTACCAGTTATTCAATAGATTTAGTTTTCATTAGCTGCAGAGATGAGTAAATGAGGTTAAATAATCCTAAGGGATGCTGTCATTCCTCCTGTTTTAGTCATTTCTCTTGTTTGCTTTATTAATATGTTAAAATGAAATGTTTTGTGCAGTGCTCTCAGCAGCATCCTAGTTTTCAGAGAAACTCCTACCTGACAGGCTTGGCATTTTGAGGCTAATATTCTCTGGGAATATTCCTATCTCCCTCTGGCTTCCTGTTGATACTAGATTTTGGCTTTGACGTCATATGGTGAAAAACAATGGGTGAAACTAACTGATCATAGATGAAACCCAGCAATAAAAATAGAATCCAATAAAGGTAAACCCTTAGGGGATCTGCTTCCCACCCGATCCCCTTTTCTAGCAGCCCATATATTCATATACATTTTCTGTATCAGAAGAAAAAGTTGCTAAGTAGAACTCAGTCATTACAAGTAGTTCTAGAAAAGGATGGTTCTGAGTGTAATTTCAAAAGTACAGAGAACAGTTATGATTACCTTTGGAAACATATAGCAACGTGCAGTTAATCTAATAGCGAAGACATAGTACTTATGAAAGGAGTTGGGTGAATTTTAAGGGAAAATGGAAATTGCACTTCAACATCAGCTTTGAAGCAAGGCAGCTAGTTTTGTTTATACCACAAAAATAGCTAGAAAATGGCTTGTTTAAAGTTACTTTTGCATGACTTCTTAAGGGTTGTGCATGTGCTTGTGTGTCACTTCTTTGTCCTCTTGGATTCTGGAAATAAATAATAAATTCCAAACCCCATTCTTTTTTCCTTAGATGAAACAACTGGAGCCAAGGCATTATGGTCTACAACTCAGAAGGCTGGTTGATGAAAATACTAAGTATTGTGCTCCTGAACCATACGAATACATAGTAGACCAGGAAAGTGTGACTCCTTTTAGATAAAGCTCAGTGATGTCTGTAGCTACAGTTGAATTATCACCTATGAATATGTGTGATTTAGATCTAAAATAAGACTTTAAAGCTGTTCATGTATTGCATTCTGCCATCCTTGTTCACACAGTTCATGCCTGTGCAGACGTTCAGATGGCTAGGCACTACAAACACTCTCTTCAAGAACTGTTTGAAAATTTAAGTGGGGATTTTGGTACAGACACAAAGTGTCAGTCTCAACTCCAGACTGGATTGTCTATATCTGGTTTACTCTGCATTTGATCCCACTGATTTCAGTGATGCTTGCACAGAGTAGCACGGTTCTCTGTATAAGTATACCAAAGTTTGCCTCTTTATTGATGCAAATGGTATTCATTTCTTTCCTATGATGTACCTTTCCATTTCGATGCTTACAATTTCATAATTTTATCACCTCTGTTGCTTTTTTTTTTCCAACAGGTGTATGATGAAATAGAAATTTGCCCATTAAATGTTTATCACATTCATCTTACAAAGACTGAAAACATAACTGATTTTGGTAAGTTTAAACAAAACAGCTCTCAGGAATTTTTATTATTCTCATTACCTGCTTTCTCTCTTCAGGAGCTTTCTGCCATCTTTAGAGCCAACTTTGTCAAAATCTGAGTCTGCAAAGACTTGTGGCTTTATAAAGAAGACTCAGATTGGTTATTTTACTCTGGCAAATGCATTTCTTATTTCTCTGTTTGGGAAATTGGACATTGTCTAATCTTCTGCATGCGATAAATTATTCAAGTGTGGAATTGTCAGAAGAGAAATGTCCTTTGCCAGGCTTAATACTATCAACCAGACTGTGGTCAAGGTCTGCCCTTTTTTTTTTTTTTTTTTTTTTTGCGTCAGCACAGGTCGGCACTGTATCAACAGATACAGTACTACTACAGTACTTTGGTACTGTACTACTACTTGTACTACTTGATTTAGCACTAATACTACAGTACTTTGGTACTAATTCTGACAGCCTGAGAGGAGGTCAATTCTGACTAACCTTCTGACAGGAGGTGTCTCTTATGCCTAAGGTGTACTCTTATGCCTAAGAGTAAATATATACTTTGGAAAGGTATCTTTGTAAAGTGACCCTGTGCTGTTTTTTGACTGCATGTTTGTTGGGATGAATTTTTTTTTTTTCCTGGGCTCACTCATTGGTCTGTATGGATTTGGATTTGCTGCTTTTATAGTTTGGGTTTCCAGTTTCTGGAATTGTTTAAAACAACTCTGTCTGATAGACACATGGAACTCATGCTGTAATGATGAGCTATGTTACTGAAATGTCCTGTGGGGCTAAGGTAGAAAATATATATATTTTTCAAACTGTAATTTGTCTTTTTACGGCACAGCATGACATTTCCTGGAAGGCGAGAAGTCCTGTTAACTTTTGCTGTCCTAAAAATAGCTGAGAATGAGATAATTTTTCTATGGTCTGTGGGTGCTTTCTCATGAGAATTATTAACTTGCTGATTATGTTAATTATACTAAATGCACAAAATAAAAGAGTTATTTCCAAGAAAGTTTATTTGATTTAAACCTGTTTTACTTCAGGTTTTGCTGTCACAGCTCAAGTTGATGAAAATCAGCATCTCACACATATATTTGTAAGTGATGTTCTCCCTGATGGACTTGCATACAGGGAAGGTATGTACTATATTGACATTTAACACTGCACTCCATTATCATAACTCATTTACTAGTGCTATCTGAAATGGCTCTTGGATTTTACTATTCATAGTTTTCTTTCCTGATGACCATGGAAAATATGTAATAGTAGGAAAGATAATGTACACAGAATAACTGAATTATCCTTCCAATATAATTAGGAGAATTCACCCTTTGAAACAAATTTTGCATTCATCGATCCGACCAAGTGCTTTTGCATGAAGGAACAGGCTGGAGGAAGAGATTTTCTCACACTGGGAACCTCATGGGCTTTGACAGTCTCCAAGACCCAAGACTTACACTGTTGCTAACAGTGAAAAGTAGCCTCCCTCGTGATAATAGTTTTCTTTATACATTTCTCTGAGCTCAGCAGGATCATGTTAATTCTGGTTCTCTGGAAAACAGAGAGGGGAAAACAAAGTTTTAATAGCTACCTGAGAATAATGACCACTTAATTGCTGCAAATCTTGAAAGACAGCAGTTGCTGCTGTTTAAATTTATACAAAAGCTTAGTAAAGACTCCATCTGCTGTTATTCCAGTTTTACATGAATGATTGGATCTATGTGACTAGTTTCTTGTTCTTTCAGACTGGAGTAATGTTATACGTATTATTGTGCTGTATGCTGATGGGCCATCTTTTTTAATGAGTTCAGGATATCTGAGTCATGAGAAGTGACTCGATTCTAATCTTTTCAAAAGTTGCACTCACCTCCCACTCTGAATTCTCTAGCATCTTTAGGAATAAGCAACTTGTATCAAAGTAGACACAAGATCAAGCTGTGTTTTTATGGCACATATAGAACTTCCATCACTTCTAACAGACTTGTGGAAAATAAAAATAAAAGGTGAAACAGCATAAGGTTTGGTTTGTGACTTTTCTGTTTTATATTCCATCCTTGTTTTTCTCCTTTTCTTTTCCTTTCACATGTTCCCAGGGCTACGAGTAGGCAATGAAATCCTGAGCATAAATGGAGAGTCTGTGTCTGATCTTGACCTCAGGCAGATGGAGCTATTGTTTTCAGAGAGAAGTGTAATGCTCACTTTGAGAATGAGCCATTGTGGGACTCAGCAACCTTTGTGTGCATCCTGGTCATCAGATGGTGACATTTCCAGATATCCAAAAAGTTTGTTGCCTCCTCCAAACCAGTCACAGCTCCTGGAAGAGTTTCTAGATAACTTCAGAAAGAACACAGCAAATGGTAAGAAGTTGAGAGCAATTTTTTAAGAACTCATTTATGTTCTTGTTTCTGCTTGTGCCTCAGTGAGAAACCCAAATGCAAACCATTGACATTCGATTTATGCTTCATATATGGTCTGTTATTTCATTATTTTCTAGAAAGTAGAAATAAAATGAGATATGAGCATTTCTGCAGGAAGATTACATTGTTTTAATCTGCTTGGCCACACCATTCCCTATTGCTGGGCACGATTCTCTGTGATGTTGCGTGTCTCCGGTACGTCCATTTCCGAGGCATGGGTGGTTGAAGTGATGTGATGATTTTCAGAGGCAGATCTATTGCTGTGTTTAACATGCTTTATAAATTCTGAAATACTATGTACATTAAATTAAGGGTACCCCGAATGTGATAATCATTAACACCTCAGAAATGAGTCATTTAGCTCTGCTCCCACCCTAAGATACTACCTCTAGTGTATTCCAGTTGACTATAGCCAATTTCTGCATAGAGGAAAACAGTTTTCACAGAGACTGTTTTGCTACCATACCCGCTTGGATTTCTTATTCAGTACAGTACTGCTGTACTAAACATTCAATGAAGTTCAGTTGTATCCTAACGGTACTGTGTCAGGGACAGAATGTAATGGGTTTCCATATGAGGAGCACTAGACAATGAAGGTACCAAAAGCCTCTGTGGTAGGGACTGCCCCTTGAAGATGTCACAGCCCTGCCAACCCCAAAGAAGGTGCTAGTGCTCACTCCTGGATTGCCTTTCCAGATGGAAATAGGTGGCACATGGAGGGGCATGGTCACCCTTCCCCTCCCTAGGGCAGAGAGTCCTACAAAGGAGCCCACTGTTAGAGAACTGGCTCAGACCTGAGTGTGAACACTCCTGGATTTGTGCAAGGCCACTTGGTTGTCTCTGGCATGAGGCGTCTGCAGAAGGGAACACCCAGGAGTGCTGTGAGGAGTTGCGTGATAGGCTGTGGGTAAAACTGGTCACTTCCAGGGGCCTTCATATCTGTGTCTCTGAGCCAGAAGGGCCCTAGGGATTGGTAGCGTGCAAAACTCCATCAGTTTCCTTAAGCAAGTCTCAGCAACGAACAGAAGATGACCCACTGCCATGGAATTGCTGTAAGAGGTTAACTGGAGAGAAACCTTTGCATCCTTTCCATTCAAGCTCACTGTTGCAGTGTGCAGTCCTCTGTGTCACCGGTCTGCGGCAGACAGATGTACACAGGGAGTGTGCTGTGCGGGAAACCCTTCTGGGGGGTTTGCCATGTCTCAGGTGAGACATGCTTCAGGTGTGTGCATGCTTCAGTAAGAGAGATTTTGTGATGTGTATTTACGAAGCACCATGGAGTGATCCAGCTTGTTTTAACTGACCTTACTTTACATGAGGAATGCATCTTGTACTGTTAGAATACATGTAAATGCCTGTCTGAAACAGTAAGTGTTCGGGGATTTGCTCTCCATCTTTTCTATGTCTTGACTATTTTTCAAACAATATACAAGCAAATTCAACTCCAGTTTCTTGAATGAAAAAGGTGCAGTTTTCTCACTGTGCTCTGGGGGATGCTAGTAAAGTTCTACAGGAAAGCTAGCCAGAGTGCACTGTTGTGCAAGGGATAGCAAGGAGAGGTAGAAAAAAGGATCTCTGCTTTTTGTATATAATTATGGTGGCAAGTGTTTTCTGATTGGATTTTTTTTTTCATAATTAAAAATGGGAGAGAAGAAAAGAATTGCATAGGAGAAGTTGTCAGAATGAATTTAATTATAAAGCAATTTTATTAGGTCATCTTTTGAAATTAAAAGTAATCTGAATACAAGATTTGCGATATTGTAAGTAGCATCTCTCTCAGGGGCCTTAGTTCAATTTAAAATGCCATTAAATTGACTGGTGGCACATAAAAGTTAGTGTAATAAAACAAAAATTATGATAGAGCTAATTAATTACATAATTATACCATGGCTATCATTCAGTTTTCTGGCTTGATATCATAAGCCAGCATTACCTGGAGTATTCAATATAATAAATGTATGTGTCCATCCACTAGATTCATCATTCCTCAGGGATAAATTTGCAACCTGTGTAAATAGTCCATTATAATAGGAAATTACTGGAGTATGTATTATACACTAAGCACCAGTGTATAAAATGACACAGTATATTTGCTTTTCTGTTTAAAAGCAGCAAAGGGAGATTTATTTTATTCTGAAAGGGAAAAGTAGTTCAAAATTAAGCTTTGTGAGAAGGACTTCCATGTTTATTGAATTACCAAGTATCAGAGCTTAGTGTCTGATCATCTGATGAGGTTCAAATGAAAACAGAAGAAAATGGCATTGCTTTGAATTAATAGATAATCTTAAAGGGTTTAACTGTTCTGTGTTCTTTTTCCTTACTCAAGAATTGAATAAGATTTTAGATAAGAAGAGGGGTACTTAGTAGTCTGAGCAGGAATTTGGAGGCCGAGTTCTCATCATTTTTTTTTAATATTGTTCTATTTCCTTTGATAGCGTTGAGTTAATCACTCTTAAGAACACAGTTTTGGAAATAATTTCTGATATTTGTTTGTTCATTTTGAGTCTGTTATCTAAGGCAGTGCCTTTGAAAGTCAGTCAATTCCAGTGGAGGGGTTCCTTTTTCAAAAATTGAGTACAGTTTGTCCCAGGGTACATACCTGGAATTAAAAGCCTTAATGTTTCTGCTGTCACCTTCCTGCTTTTAAAAAATTAGTAATTCTATTTATATTTCTAGAATATTGTGAGGATTGATAAGCTGAAATTAACAAAGTGCTTGGAAAATGGAAATTTTCAGCACTCTGAGAGTCATGTGGTAGTACCCTGTCTGGTGCTAGATGACAACAACCAGGCAAAAGCAAAAGACATTTTACTTTCAATCTCTGGCTTCATGTAACTCAGGTGGAAATAGTTTGTCCACATTTATTTGCGGTTTTGTAACTGCTTTGCAGAACCTTGATTAATGCCTTTTCATACATACCCTGCTGTGTAAAGGTTACTCAACCATACCTCATGCCAAACTTTGGCAGATTTTACTGTACAGAAGGGAAGTGATTGACTTTCTCCAGTCACTGACTGTTCCACTCCTAAAAATCATTCCCAGGGAATTTTACTGTGGGATTGATTCATTCCTTCCAAGAGGGTGCCAAATCCTTGTGGCAGTATCTTGGAGCTGTCTGTGGTCACATCATTTGACCTTCCACATGGCAACACTGTGTTGCTGCGTAGCCACTTGTCTGGCAATAAACTCATCCTGGAAAAGCAATGAGCTGAAATATTTTAAAAAAATACAGTTATAAATGTGGAAAACCAAACAACAGAGCAGCTAAACTTGCTCCAGGATCCAGTGTTAAGGAAAGTAAACAAATATTCGTATAGTAGGAAAAAAAAAAGAGAGAATTGGTGTAGAATTCTTATGACTGTAGAGGAAAAATTAACTCTTTTTAAGATGACATGGATATTTAAGGAATAAACAGCAGAGAAGGAACAAGAATTGAAAACTGTGTTTTCCAAGATGGCCTCATGTGCGTTCACGGTATGTCTATAGAGTGCTGAAGCAGGAGGCAGAAGCTTTAGTAGGTGTGAAAACCCATTAAAGCGTGTGAGTTGCTGTCAGAGTTGGGCAATTTTTTTTTTTTTCCCCAGCAAGTGGGCTTTTGCCAAAAAAAGCTGTCATTTCTGGGTAGCTGACACTGTTGAAATCAGGCTTAATTTGTAAATAGTTTTGATTAAAAAAATAAAAGAAGTACAAAGTGGGCAAAGTGGGGGATGATGGCACTTGGGATATGCTTTAACAAGTTTTCATGAGGAAGAGTTCTTGTCTGGGAGGATCAGAGAGGTAAATGGCAAAGAAACTATCTTAAAAATGATGATAATTATTTTTTAGAAAACATAAGGCTGCAAAGGGGAAGGCTTTGCTCCTCCTCCTTCTCCGCACTGCCTTGGCCCATTTGTCCAGCCCCCGGCACTGGTCCTGCCCCTGTGCTGGCAGTGACACTTGTAGAAGCCCTCAACGAAGATAATTTAGGACAAACCTTTTTTTTTTTTTTTTTTTTTTTTTTTTTTCTTGCAAACTCAGTGAGTTGAACTGGTGGGCACAGAGGTCTGACCATGGTCAGAGCCAGGTAAGCAGCAGGACCTGCGGATGGGAACAGGGAAGGCATGGGAGGCAGAGCTGCTTGCAAAGAGAGTTGCTTTTGGTGGTGGAAAGCTCTTTGTCAGCACTTCATCTATGAAATATCTACCAGTCATTTATGCAAAATGTAACTGCTTCAGGAGGAGGATCAGTGGTTTAAACTCTCATATGAGAAGTGTCTCTTCTGTTTTACGAGAAAGAATCCACTTCTGATTTTAACGTTTGCAAGTGCACTCAGAAGCAGAGTACAGCAGTTGACCTCAAGTCTAATTTTGACTCCCAGGGTGCTTACTATTTCAACTGTATTTCAAGGGATAGTTTCAATGTTTCTGTAAAGCTAATTTGAAAACCACAACTCCTCCAGAAAACTTTTCTCCATTCAGCATCTTTCAGGTACTGTTGAGCCTAGGGAGAAGAAAGAAGGCAGGGGCTGGCTCTGCAGCCAGCTATCTGTGCTTGTGTCTGAGCCTTGACATGTAATGTAGGAGCAGTTCCTGCATGTTCTTTCTGCCCTTTCGGGACTGAAAGACCTGCATGTCCCTTAAGAAAAGAAGGAAAGTCAGAAGGAAAGGGAAGGTAACTTGCTGCTTGCAATAACAAGCACTAGCTCCTTGTGCCTTGTACGTTGCAGTTTGCCCATCATTTTCAGAGCATTTTGTAAGCCTCTTTTAAGCTGAGATTCAAAGCATTTTGCAAACAAAAGTAAAAACTACACTGGAAAACATTTTCAATATAACCTATTCATGTAGTTCTTTGCAAATTACCTTCTGTTTGTTTGTCTAAATTCTCTTAAACTTGCTGTGGGGCATGGTCTTCCTGGTGCTGTGAGACTGTTCTTGTGAGGAACCAAAGCCGTTTATTTTTATTCTGTCACAGGAAGCTCTTTTGATGAATATCCTCTGAGATGAATATTGCTTCTTAGCTTTCTGAGGACTCCCACAGCCCTGCTAGATGATCTGTGAGGAAGGTGTGCTAGTTTTACAGGTCCCTGAATGTTGCTGGCTCTTTCCTGATGATTTCAATACCAGACGTCTGATGGTTTACATGATGCGAACATGTTAGAAAAACAGTGTCACGGCACAATCATACTGTTGTCTGTGCAGCGTGACTGGTTATCAGTGTGAAGATCTATGACTTTGAGTTTCTGTTTTCACTCATTACCCTATTTACTTCAGCAGGAAGCTATGCAAGCACAAGAGGACATGCTGAGGCTGGGTGTCAAGGCGAGCTCAGAGATAAGGCGTATATTCAAAGTTGCCTTGGAAAAATGTTACGGTGGCTTTCACTGCGACTGCTTTTCCAGTGTTAATGCAAGTATTCTGGAGTAGTGCTCTGGTCTATCACTGGGAAAAGAACATTTGTAGCTCTGAACGACACCTGAGACTATTAACAGTGTAGCAGTTAATTCGAAGAAGCATTTATCTCCTCACAGGAGCACTTGTCTGCTGCATGTTGTGTAATACAGAATGTTTCCCAAGAACGGTGGTTTAATGAGCTCTTACTAGCACTTGACAAACACTCCTGTTTGCTTCCTCCTAGATGCACATGCTGCAAATTATAAGACTGTTTATGCTCTAAAATGGGACAGCCTTAAATGCTCTTCATTGTGCTTTTCTACTGACAGAGCATTCTGTTCTGCTTTGCTAAATGCTGCTATGATTTAATCCCTATGAAGTCAGTGGCCCAAAGTTGTTTTTTTCCTGGTGTAAACTCCATTAAACCCTGTGTAGCTGCACCTTCTGCCTCCGTGGCAACACATAGGCATAAATTATGATGTTACCCATCCTACTGAATCCTGTAGACTGACAATACAGACAGCATTGATAATGATAGAGACATCCACATGCCTCTGGCATGTTTAAAACATATCAAACAGCAGATGGTGTTGTATGTTTCATAGAGGTAAAATAGATTGGGTAATTATAAAAACTGTCTAAGCCAGCCCCAAATTCTTGCTTAACTGTTAAATTACTTCTTCTTTTTTTGCTTTTTACTGTCTGATTTCATTTCTGAGATGGAGGAGAAAATGTTCCTCTAAGGTGGTTCACTTGGCCAACTCCATTTGCTGTCCAGCTCTGCTAGGCACAGATAACGACTGAGCAGTAGCACAGCAATCAAGAGGAGAGCCACTGGCAGCACCCTTGCATGTTCAACAACCTTCAGTGAGACTCTAAGATGTTTAGAAATGTGCACTTAAGAAATGCATGTATTCTGGTGGCAATTTGAGAAGCCAGTGCAAAGTGTTAAAATTAAAACTGGAAAGCCTGAACAGTTGTCTGACTGGCAGATACTTGTACAGAGAAAGTTTAGCAAGTTAAATAACTCCATAAAAACATATTGAAATTCAGGGGCTAATCAGGCATTGCTTCAGAAACATAGGCAGTTATTTCCTACTATGTTGCTAATTTGTATCTCCTATTGATTACTGAATTGATACGTGAGTCAAATTACTTTGTTTCATGGTGAACAGTTAACCAACAAAGGGACTCCCAAGGGTTCTAAAAGACTCTGCTCTAATTTCAAAATGGATGTTTATGCAGATATTTGGGAAAAAAAGAAGTAGAAGAAGAAAAGAACATAAAGCAGCCTACAGAAAGTCACACTTGCAGAAGTAGGTGGCTGACTGGAGCTAAGCCACTGTTCAGCATGTGGCCCAACATAGCTAAAGCTGTATGGTACAAGAATATTTGCACAAACATACTGGCTTTTTATGAACATGAAAATGTGCAGTGGTTGAACAACAAGCATCTCTTTTCCTGCTGGAGGATGAGAACAAGGGAGACATATACTACTTGAGTATTTCAGACTCTTGCCTGAAGAATGAGCTTCTCTCTCTCTAGGCTTTATCAGATCTGCAATAAGAAGAACCCTGGTTGTGCTGTCCTTTGGCAAGCATACAGAGCACCTGCTGATGTTTCAACAGTTTGCTTGCAGAAACCAAAACATCTGGATGAGAGAGGCTGCGAGTAGAGCCTTCTTGTCTGGCCAGTAACTGCAAACCTTGTTTGGTAACAGTCTTGTCAGTGACAGGCATCTCTTAATCACATTTTTAAGAACACTTTTTAGGAAGACTGATGTTATGACAATTGCATTATAATCATCTTTCCAGATTTAACATCTTGAATGTATTACTGAGTGAAGTTTCTAGCTACACCAAAGAGTCAGCTGAACTGAGAACATGCCTTCCAGCCAGTTATGAAATGCTTACGACGACCAAGTGATAGAAGCCAATATATCTTGCAGAAAGGAAAATGTTCTGAATGATAAAATTGGGTGTATTTTTGGTGTGTTTTTCTAATTTGTTTAGTTTTCATTTTCTAGAAACTTTATTTACTAGTATTAGTAGAGTCAAGTTGTGTTAATTTAGCAAGAGTTTGAGATAGTCAGTATCTAAACATATGCTAGAGGCTTTCTGAGGAACTTGAAAATTTCCTAAATGGGAGAGGAAGAGGCTTTTATTTGGTAATAAATTTAGTATTTCACTACCTTTTGAAATGTTGGTTAAAGCAGCAGAAAAGCAGAAAAGCACAGTTAATAACCACAGTTATTGCCTGCAGAATTGTTTTGAATTTACTCCAGCAGTGGATTCTGAGCGCTTAAGTAGTAATACTTGCCTGTGAGTACCAACTGCAGGGAAACAATTGAACTGGCACTATGCAGTAGCTAAACACTTAGCTCTCTTCAGTAATTTTAACTGGAATTTATGTAACATGAATAATTCCATAATTCTGTAAAACTTAACTGGAGATTAATAAGAATCTACACTTTGGATCCATGCTATTGGAATGCTGACCTTACTGTTTTACATTTACTACCTAGTGGAGATGAGGGGCTGGAGAGCATCCCTACACAAAGAAATCTAGGGGTTCTAGTTGGCGGCAAATTGAACAAAAGTCAGCAGTGTGCCCTGGGAGCATAAAGGGCCTGCCAAAAGTTCTTTCCATCCTGGTCTTAGGGGATAATGTGAACCAAAGAACTCAAAGATCTGATCCTGAAATAAGCAAGACATATGAATTATTCATAACAGAATTAGTGAACCCAGAACTCTCTCCTGCAAAATTTGAATGCCTTCTTCAGCAAAGATTGTGAGAACATCTCTTTAAAGCCATTTTATAATTCCTTGGAACCAACTGTTACTTTTTGAAAGATATTTGTTGGAGTATTTCAGAAAGAAACAGGAAACAGAAGGAAATGCTTACATACCTATCTCTTAACTTCACTACAAAAGAGTAAATATACTGTTGAAAACCTGAAATATACTTAGTAACATCAGACCAAGATAAATAGCACATGCATTCTACCTGCCAGGCTAGTTATTTAACTGAGGTTATGGGTACTACTCTCCAAGGGAGCATTTTTAGAGTTCAGCACACTGATATTTCATGACTCTAGGCAATGTTGGAATGCTTCAGTCACCATTCCCTGCTTTTCAGTGGGTCTGAAGGAATTAAGACCACCAAGACTTTGTACTTCTCTGAGATTTGACTTGGGCTTTAGTATTCATTGCACCAGGGGTTTCAGAAATATTTGTTATTTTCTCTTGTAAATCTGCTTTTCTCTTGATAGTAACATTCACGCAGCAATGAAGAAAGCAGCTTTCCATACCTCAGCTAAGTTTATTGCTCAAATATATTTTTTTATTTCCATCCTAACCGTGTAGGCATGTTAACAGAAACTCTTTGTAGTAGAACCCTACAGATAGATATTATTTATCACTAACAGTTTCTAGAGAATTAGTGAAAATACTGAATACAGTCTTTCCCAGAGGATAGAACCTTCTATAATTCCTTATAATTTTGAATTCTAACTTTTTCAAGCTTGAAATTTATACTGATATTCTTATATCTAAGTTGCTATCCAATTTATTGCTGTTTTGGAACATATATCTGAAACTGCCAGACAGCACCAGTGTTTAAAAATGCTGTTAATTGCCCTAATCAGGGATCTGGATATCTGTCTTATACAGACTAGACCAAGACCATTGTAATTGGTTGAAGCTTTGTGTGTGCATGTATTTTTTACATCTGAAACATCTATCTACTGTAGATAAAAATCCTCAATTAAGAGAATGGGAAATGGGAGAACCATTTCCTTCCCCAGTGCCAGAGAACTACAACCAGATAAGACTGCAGCAGAAAAAAAAGCTAGAGTTAATAATGAACATCTAAGTTGGAATCAGCAAGCAACTGAGGTGCAGGATGGCCATTGACAGTAGGGTTTCATCACCTATGTCCACTTGTGAAATAAGCATTATCTTAGTCTTTGATGCTCTTTGCCAGGATCCTTACACACCAGCACTAATGAAACAAAATATTTCTGTGCTCTACTGACAGACAGTCTTCTCTCTATGTGCCTGTGTAGCTGTAGTTAGTTTTCATGTACTATACTAGTGCTTTAACTTTCACAAACTGTATTAATGCTACATTAGTGACAGAGACACAAGGAATGGAACAGAATTTCCAGACTCACAGAATCCAGTCCTCTGCTAGTTGAGGCTTTCAACAGCCTTGTTCATAGAGTTGTTCTATTATATTTTAAAATAGGATAGTTATTAGCATCCTTTGTTCCTGGATAAGCCTGTTTCAGAGATTGATCCACGAGATGTTTAAATGCCCGTCTTCTCCTTACTCTTTGCATAGGCAAATTCCTGGCCAGTGTTATAACTGATGTGGGCCTGATCTTTGCTTAGGTAGCTTTAACTTAAAACTTCGTGGTTTTACCCCCTTCTCCACACTCCCACACTTTTCATTCTTTCATGTTTCCAACTGATGAGCCATGGCTTATAGGAAAAATTGTTCTTATTGGTCCTTAAAAATGTCCTGCACGATTTCATTCTGGGACTGTGGCTCTATCTTCCAGGTCATTTTGCATCTTCTGTATGGTATTCTTGTCATGCTCTTAATTAATGATATGTATTATCTTTGAATGATCAGTGTATTTAATTGTAGTAATTCCTGTTGTACTTTCTGCTAGCCAGTACTGCCATTTTTTAGTTCCTATTTTTTTCCATTTTAGGAAATGATATCCCTTGAGATATTATAAAGGTGTAAGGGTGTTGTGGTTTTTTTTTTTTTTAAAGCTTTGATTCCTTAAACATCTGGTTGTGAAAGCCTTTGGTTACTAGGAAGATCACTTCCTACAATAGATTCCCCCAACATTTTTACTCCTTTAAAAATAGGAATTACTTGTTATTCGCCAGATGCGTAGCATCATCCTGTCTTCCCCATCAGCATCTGGATCATTATGAAAATCCTTCCTCTTGTGTTTCAATTTTATACACCAAGTTTTAACTGTTGTAGGATAAAGAAAATTTAGTATTCTGCTGTGCATGAGTGCAGCTCAGTTTGCGTCTACCTCAGATATGGTCATTTCTATTCAGTAATTGGTTTCCTGTTCATTTTTTCCTGCTGAAGACAGGCAGGTTTTAACCTGGGCCACTTGTATCCTATGAGACCAGCTTTTTACCATAAGCAAGACACCAGGAAGGACTCAAAGGATTATCTACTGTTAATAGGCAACTTACCTTAGCTGAGACAGACCCAGGTTCAGATACCTGCCTGAATCTGACAGAACAAGGGACTTTATCTCTCTGTCCTACATCATGGATTAATATCCTGATGTCAAACTATTTCTTTTTGCTCTGTGGTATTTAATAACAGAACACAGTTTCATTCTGATGCCAAGCAAAGGTTTTTGAAATCTTGGGAATATGGCAAAATGGAAAACCAATTTTCCAAATCACTTTTGTGGCTTTATTTTTATCAAGGTCAGGGCTGTCTGTACCTGTCAGAGTGCCTCTTCACTTGCAGAGGGTAGTTATAAAGGGATGCTCGAAACTGCTGCTGCTGCCAAGAGCTGAAAATGATGCCCCTGCACCACTCTTAGCATGTCTTGGAGTGAGAGAATGGGTACATTTAATTTTGCTGTGTTACCTTCTCTTGTGGATCTAGAAGAATTTTTTTTTATCAATTTATTGTTGTCACTAGAGTGGCAGATGGAAACACACCATCTTGTAGTTTGAAAAAGGGGCTGGTTACACCACCTACATAGTGCTTGACTCTTGATAACACTTGACATGCTTAAGACAAGTATTTCACATTTTTGAAATTGGTGAGAAAAATCTAAAACAGAACATGTTTCAAAGTATTACAAAGAAGGATTATAAAAGAAGCAGGATTCTCAGTTCCCACTTTCTCCCCATGGTAATTTTGCCTTTGTTTGCAGTCAGTGGCTGAAGTGGTAAGAGCAACACTGACTAGAAAGTAATTAAGGTTTCTTTGTTAATTGATCTGAAAAAGGAGATTAGTAACATTTGAATTTGTTGATGACTTCTTTATGGTAACTGAATTGCTGGATGTTGATATTTTCCAATTGGTTTCCTTTGGTTTCTTGACTAGGACTGTAGCATAGATTATTATTGTCTCACATATCTATTGGAGGATGTTTCCGTTGTACGTCATCACTCACAAATATTTGAATGTCTTCTATATTGACCACTTGTACGTGTATCACCACAGAGACATTGAAGAGACATTTCTGTAGGTGTACAGAGCTCTCGAATGTTCTGTATGTTTATTTTTCTCACTGATTGTCCCATCTGTTCAGACCATGCCCACTTTAAACCAAGTAATTAGTAATGAGAAACATGACATAGGAAGTATGTTTTCTTTCAGTTTTTAGTGTCACATTACTATTTCTTTCTCTTCACTGTTTGTCTTGAATGATTAAGAGTCATGTATCCACCTGCCAGCAAGACACAATATTGCAGAAGTAATGGCAATGGGGAGGAAGATCCTTTAGAACATTTGCATTTATTGGTCCAAACCCTCATACACACGCCACACTTTCTTCTTTGGTGATGATGTTGGTAGTTGAAAATGATCATCAGTTCTTAATGCTTTGGTCATTCATCACTAGAAAGCAAGCAAAAGGCTTGTTGCACATGTCATATGTTGTAGTTTTCACACAATGCCGTTTTGTCCATGTGCTATTCTGAGGATATTATCATTTATCTGAGGCTGCTACTTAGCTTACTTACAGCAAGCTGACTTGTATTTTAGCATCTGGAGATTCTCCTGTTTGCTAAATAAGAAGCAGTTATCTGCTTCTGAGGTTTATGTCCTTCTCAGATGGAAGGCGTATACATTTGAACTCACTGTACATGAGTGTCTATGTGTGTAAATACGACAAAGGGAAGTTCAGCATCACATGCTGCAGCAAAGAAAAATTGTATGTTAAAATATTGAAACCAAGTTTTGTTTAACTTAACATCACCAGTTGTTTTCTTCTTCCAGATAGGTCTATTAAAAGCGTATCAATAGGATAAATTTACTGTAGTGGTAATGTATAGGAAGAACTAGTAATAGGATACTCCACATTACTATGCTGGATGTCTCCTAGGCAATGTAGTTCCAACAAAGCAGTCAGTTTTTTTTTCTAACCAGTTAGTAGTGTAATTGTAGTGAGGTAAGTAATTTAGAGATGGTTAAGAAGAAAACACCATTGCCAGGAAATGGTAATTTGACCTTCTGTTTAGATAATTTTTAGGAATATGTATCTACTTACATACTTTTCTGTTCTAATTTTCAGCAAAGATCCAGAATGTTATATACTGAAACAGTTTTTATACTTGCATGGCTATAACATTTCTCTGAATGTTGTACATGCTCTCTGTGGTTATGTTGCTATCCTGAAAGGATAGTGGCTACCACAGCCTGCAAAGTAACAGTTTTACATTACAGTTTTTGATGACCTTTGCTATATGAATCCCGTAGTAGAGCTAAATCCAAATGTAAAAGTTTAAAGAAGACACAGTTACAAGAATTTCAATATTCTGCTTGTGTCCTTAGGCTTTGCATTTGAAGTTTCACGTTCTTTAAGGCAGTGTACATTTTTCTTCACCCTTTGACTTGTTTTTTAGCTTTGCAGCTGATGTTGATGCTTCTCTGCTCTTTGGGAATAGTTCAATGATGTGTATGAACAAATCCAGAGGAAGTCTGCTTCCAGAGTAAAAGGAGAAAAGGGAGACAGGATATGGATGCTAAACTGATCAACAAGCCGTGCTTCCTTCCTTCCCTCTCTGTGTTAGTTTGGCATATAGTGTACAGTAGGATGTCCTTTTTCACTTTGGATCCTTTCCATGTAACTTCTTTATTTATTACTATTTAAAATGACATTTAATGTTGCTTTCTCTAACTATAATCAGAAACATATTGTGCCAATAGCAAATGCTATAAAAATGGTCAAGACAATATAGATCTAAATCTGGCAGTCCAAGAGACTACAAGAAGAAAAAAAAAAAGCAACAACAAAGACAAGAGTGAAGGAAAGAAAAGATAGATTATATGGAAAAAGTGATAATATTTTCCTGCCTGCTTTGGCTGTTGTTATTCTGATTTGATCTGTTCATGGTATCTACTGATTGTTTTACCTTACTGACATCTTTTTACATTTCTGCTTTTGCTTCATTGCTTACATAGGTTAGTTTCACTTACTTCCTGTTTTGTAAAGAACTAATATGTTGTGGCCAGCAGGGTGAGGGAGGTGATTATCCCCCTCTATTCTGCACTCATGGGGCCCCATCTGGACTACCGTGTCCAGGTCTGGAGCCCCCAGCACAGAAAGGATGCAGAGCTGTTGGAACAGGTCCAGAGGAGTCCATGAAGATGATCAGGGGGGCAGGAGCACCTCTCCCATGAAGAAAGGCTGAGGGAGTTGGGCTTGTTCAGCTTGGAGAAGAGAAGGCTCCAGGGAGACCTCATTGCGACTTTCCAGTACCTAAAGAGAACTTATAAGCAGAAGGGAGACTGACTTTTTACATGGTCCAGTAGTGTCAGGACGAGGTATAATAGCTTTAAACTAAAATAGGGGAGATAGATTTTAGGAGGAAATTTTTTACTCAGAGGATGGTGAGGCACTGGAACATATGGCCCAGAGAAGTTGTGGGTGCCTCCCACCCCCGGAGGTGCTCAAGGCCAGGCTGAATGGAGCCCTGGGCAGCCTGCTTATGGCAGAGATGTTGGAACTAGGTGATCTTTAAGGTCTTTTCCAACCTAAGCCATTCTATGATTCTATGATTAATGTTCACTTTGTAAATCAGGGAAAGGATATAAGTTTCCCAGTGGTATAAAAGATCTAGAGTATGACCTCAGGTAGCTCTCTAATGAAAAAAAGCAGACAATCTCAGGCGCATGCTGTATGAAAGTAGGGGGAAAAATTGCACTGAAAGACAGGATACAAGTAAAAAGAGCCCAAATGGCAAATGAAATCAAGTAATGTTTTAGGAGTTGGCTTACTTTTTGTGAACCCAGGAGCTGACAGTGGCTGAAGTCAATGGGCATTCATGTGGACCCATATACGGAAGGGAGGCTCAATATGACTTTAGAACTCCAGAAGGCATAAGAAAATTATTCACACATGGTTGAGGAAGAAGGGTAAAAACATAATAAAATAAGTAGACAAGGTAGGCTTCTTATTAACTTCTTAATGAAGATGTGCGACTGGTGGAGCTGTGTAAAATGTGTTGTTTCTGCAAGGGTGCCTCAGGGGCTCTGAGACATCAGAAGCTACACCTGACTCCAGAAGCAAAAGGTACAGAAGACTGAGAGGAGAAAAGTGATGGAACGCTGGTCCTAAATGGTTAGAGAAAGGACAGAGTAATCAAGTGTTTGGCATCTGAGTGGAAATTGTCAGTCTTGACACCACACTTGACATAGGTACCTCAATAACACGTGAAAAAGGACATATCAAGGTGACTGAGTTACTTCCTCCTGCTATCCCCAAAGGAGAAAGCAACATTTGCATCTTTCTCTCTGACTTTCCTGTGAAGTCTCTCTGCCATGTTTTGTCTTCCCAGGAAAGCTCCTTGTGGGCTATAAGGTGCTCTTTCAGGTCTAAAATTCCCACTTCCTCTCTGCTTCAGTCCTTGTTTGTGAATCCTTGCTAACAGGAGCTGCTTGGTGGGGACAGGCCAGCAGCAAGTCCCTGTCCTCAACCAATTTGAAGCCAGAAAGCGAAGGCATGGCTGAGCTGTCTGGGGAAGGGAAATCTGGTCAGTTGCTCTCCATCAAAATCAGAGGATGCAGAGGATACAACAACTACCTCACATTAAAAATAAAAACAGCAGAAAAAGCCTCACTTCAGGGTTTAAACACCCAAGTGGAGAGAGAGTGTTGTCCTTCACAGTTGCATTATTTCTAGCTCTCATGATTTTATTACAAGATAAATAATACTTTTGCCCATTATCAACTTAGTTTTTGGAGTCAGCATTTAAATGAGAATCTCAGCTTTTGTATAAAAATAAATCTCCTGCATTTGTGGGTGTTGAGGGAAAAGTTTGAAAATGTGGTGTGAGGTATATCTTAGAGGCTTACAGGACAGAAAACAAAGCAGCACATTAAAACAAAAACAACAAAAAAACCCCACAAACCTTCATTTTATTACTGTTTTGTAATATGAGGTAGTATGATCTACCTAAAAATCCTCATTACTCTTTTGGTATCTGATTTATGTTTTTTAATGACTCGGGTTGATAATACTGCTGATCAAAAAAAACTGAGGAATTTGCTTCACTTCTGATAGTTTTTTATAAAAAAAAACTGCAGATTTTAAGCTGCCAGTTGAGGAAATGTAAAGAGAAAATGACTATTTTTATATGAATGTTCAGCATTGTTTGATGGATCTTGAGTTTACACATAAATGAGATACAGCCTCTCAATAGGTAGAGTAGGACATTCCCTACTACTCTGTTTTTTCATTGTGCCAGATGCCCTGTACTTGGACTCCAAATTTAGTAAAATTGGTAAACTGTTAGTAATGGGAAGAGGTTTTGTCAGTATTATCAACTATAGTACTTGTTCCAAGCCAAAAGTCTCTTTTCTTTTTAAATCTTCAAGGGATTCAGGACCAAGTCATGTCAAATAGCATGTTCATCCAAGGAGAACTACTGAGTGCATTTAATTATCCTCATTGGTTGTCTTAGCACAGTGTGCTGATTATAGATAATGCTACTTGAGCAAGAATATGAGGCTTGTTTTTATAGATCAGAGATGCATGTTGCTTCACAGGGTCTTACATGTCCAGCTCATTGTTTTGAAAGCAGAATTTTCAGGCACAGCTTCTCTTTACTTTGACCTCTTCTGTTATTTTCCATATGGCCGGGGTGAGTGGCAAATCTTGTATTCCTTATCTCACCCTATAAAGATTCTACTAGGCACTGAAAGTGTCTGCAGATAAAAGCAAATACTTTTCCTGTTCCTCTCCTGTAACCCTCTAAATTATTTGTTTTCTCTCAAATGCAGATTTTATTAATGTACCTGATGTCACATCCAGCTTGAAAAGGAGCAGTACTGATGGCACTCTGGACCAAGTACCACACAGGGAGAAGGCTGATCCACCTTTCAGGGTAAGTACATACCTGACATAAGAATCTTTATAAATGGAAAGGTAGAGATGTCTCAGTGTTAACACTCTGTGTTTTGTGGGGGGAAAAAAAATAATATATGACACTAATTTGGGAAAAAAGATGCATGCATATTAGCTGTATTTAGTGTTTTACTGTCTTGAGGTCATGCTGACAGGTCAGCATCTCAGGAATAGCTGCTGCATCTCCAAAAGTGTTAGGATAGGGGCAAATGGCAAAAAGATGGAGACTTGTCAAATTCCTCTTTCTGTGTTGCTTGAACCCACTTCTCCAGAGAGTGATGAAACTAGTACAGCTTTTTAACTGATTCAGTTAATTCTTTCCTTTTTTTTTTTTCTATGCTGATTCTATTAGGGCTTATTAAGATTGCATTGACCAAAGCCAGACTTACTTAACGTGAATAATTTCAGGCTGGACTGCAGACTTTAAATGACGCAGTTCTGAGGATCCTCGAGATTCCTGCTATATTATTTGGAGAACCTTTTATGCGTCTACAATTACTGTTTAACTTCAGCTGAAATAATGGATGCTCATGCCTTTTCTCAGTCAGGGCTTTGGAGAGTGAGGTAGGAACCCGCACAGTTAGTGTCTACCTTTGAATATATCAGTCTTCAGAGAGCAGTTTTTTTCCCTTTTTCCTCTATCTCAGTTAAATTGCACTCTGTGTCCGGCTCAAGTGCATATTATTCTGAACCCCCCAGCTGCTAGCATGGGTAGCTTTCATGTCTCTGCACTTTAGTAGGCATTGCCATTCTGACAGCTGAAGTGTTTTTGTTACTTCTGTTAGTGAGTTGGTTGTACCTCAAATCACATGTGTGCTAACACTTGCCTTACACAATTACATAACAGAAAATAAGTTTATATAGTTCAGGAATGCATTACTGGTTGTATGGAATATTTAGATAGGTGGGCAGAGATAAGACAGGAAAGGCAGAAAGCTAGAGATAAAGCAAAATGTAAAATCTCAGAAGACCAAAATGAAGAAGATGCATTTTCCCTCTAGCGATACCGTACCCAGAGGAACTGATGGTCTTTTTTGTTTGCAATTCTTTTGTGGTCTCCTTCAGTCAAATATAGATGACTTTATGCAGTTTTCTGTGAGAGTAAGGAGAAGCTTGGTGATTTGGGGCCTTTAGCCCATCTCTTTTTTTCATGGAGGATTCCCATGGAGATAATTTCTATCTTGTGTTCCACTGTGATTATGCTTCCAAAACGTCTTTGCAACCGTAAAGAATAAATCCTAGGGGGATTTTTCTCCCCTTAGGATGCACTTCCAGTGACAATGCAGATTTCTCTACTGTTCTGTTCTAGGGCATCTACATTTTGTTACAGTCAGAGTCAAAGGACCTGCCACCTTTGTGAGAGCCCAGGAGAGGTGACATCTAGGCAGCACCTGGCTGTGTAAGCTGGCTGATGCTTGGCCAGGTCCCCCCTGCATCTCTAGTGCTGTGAGGTGCCCTGCTTGCCTGTGTTGCATGCCACCCCCAGCATGCCATGCAGGCATATAGGGGACTGAGCACCCATCCTGCTGGAGGGGAGGGGGCTCTGAAGCTTCAACTTTGCTTTAGCAGAGAAACAAAGGCTTTGTTTATCAGTCACCCCTGATTGTCTGTGTTGAATACAGCAAATGATGGAAAACTAGGGAGTGTTCAGCAGGCTTTAAATACACAGGGAACAATTCTTTTAGAGTAGTTGTTGCTCTGAACGTGCTACATTTGCTCTGATGCTCTGAATTATGTGCTGTGGTTGTAGTTTGAAAAGAAAGAGGGGAAAACAGACAGGTCTGCTCCCTGTCCTCTCTCCGGCTGAAAAACCATCGCATCTGTCAGCATTAATGGCTTGCTCACAGTTTGTTGGAGTAACTGCCCAGACCATATTGCAGTTCACTCCTTGGGCTGGCGTGCAGGTCTGCTAGTGTCATTTCATTAAAAACTATTTGAAGTTGTCCTAGTTTTTGAGGTGCAAGGGAGGAGAAATGGCTTGGCAAATCAAAGGCAGCCTGACTTGAACTGCAGCTGTAAACGAGTCTGTGACAGCTCTACAATTTCTGCAAATGGTTTGTAATTGACTGCCGCCTTTCTGTTGGAGAGTGCCTATTACTGTCAGAGCTTTTGTCTGACCCTTCTGATTTCTCCAATAAATGGAGAATTAAAAACCACACAGTGAATTTAGGAAGTAGTATATACTGTACGTGCTTTAGTGATTGGGTATAAAAAAAATGATTTCTGTTTTTATAGCTGTAATTTGGGACTGCTCACCAGATGAACAATAGCTATTGCTAATAAAAGCTAGCTTGAGGAAATTGTGTAGCCTCTAAAAGCACAGCATCTGGATTTGTTTTTTTTTTCCTTCCCCTTTGCCTTCTGTTTCCTGCATTGCTAACTTGATCCATGCCAGTGGGAGAGCAGTAGTGCAGACACCTTGGTGTTACGCAAAGTATGGGGGAGTGCAGATCTGTAGCCGCAGCTTCGTGGAGAGGACGTTGGTGGCGCTGAGAGGTTCTGAGCACAGCCTGGAACAACAGGCAGCTTGGGATTATTTCAGAGGAGAGACAGCCAGACATGCTCATTTCCCAGCTGACAACAGCTGTAGATGTAATTATGTGGCTCTGAGGGAGCAGACTCCTTTGAAGTTTGGTTGATTTCTGTCCCATAACATGTAAGTAAATAAAAAACAATCTTAAATGCTTGCATGTGTGATTTCTGGATTTTAATGTTTTCATTTGGAACATTTTTGTCTGTTTTTTGCTATTATTTTCTTTATCTTATACCAAGCTAGGGTTAAACATCATCTTAACTGAAACATACAGGAAGGCACTTCCCTAGTAATCTCAAAGAAAAAAGTCTTTTGTTGCATGTGTAGTACATTCAAACTTGTGCTCATTCTTTCTTTTATTCATTTTTTTTGTAGTCCAAGAAATGAATGAATTTAGAATAGCTTTATGTTTGTCTTTCACCCTAGAGTTAACAAATGAATTAGAAAGACAGTAGAGGACTATTTCATTCCAGAAATAGAAACTGTTCTTCCAATTATAAAATTTTATTGAAAAGACATGAATGTCAAGAACTATCCATTCTAGATGCTCATGAGTTTTGTCAGCTCTGTATTCTCTGGGATGCCCCATTTATACCTTTATTGAAAACCTCCTTTCAGTTTATTTTCTGTTTCATTTACCAAGGAGAGATATTACACTTCTAACACATTCTGCTGCAGTACATTTACAAACTCTGTTAAAATACTGTTTATGTGGCAGTGGCAAGTTGTCCCTGCAATTGTTGGTTCTGTAGTATGTAGGTGTCCTGCTGACAGAAGAATAGAGGACCTCAGAAAATCGGTATGCCTGTCAGTGCAATTAGGTTTAGCTGTGTTTAATGATTTTGAGAACTATTTGTCTCTGCTCCTGGTGCTCAGTTAAATCCTGGTATGTTGACAGTTGCCAAGAATCAAACTGTCTGTGCACCAGGGTAGCATGAATGCAACTTTTCCTTTAGTTCCTTGTGATTTCTAATTGTATTGGTTAGAAATATTTTCTTTAGCCCATGGTCTTCTCTAAATGAAGTTTAGTCATCTTGTACTAATACAGTCATCTTTACTTTGTATCTTCAATATTTTAAAAATACCTCCTTATGAAAGGTAAGTGTAGCTAAGAGGTGAAATTTTAGAGTATATGCAACTCCTCTTCTAGGAGTCCGCTGTAAGACAGTTGTGCTCTTATTTTTGGCTGCTCTAAATATTTTGTGTGTCATCAGAGACAACTATTTGCCACATCAAGTTAAATTTTAACAAAAGGAAAGAAGGATTTTCTTATAAATGCATCTGTGTGAGGGAGAGGATGTGTTTTCATTTCAAATATTTTACAGATCATGAAAAAAACTTGGTGTAAATTTTATGCAAATATATGAAATAACTTTATTATATTCTCATTTATACAAGGAGTTATATTTATAAGAAATATGGATAACTTCATGCACTTAAACCCAGTAAAAATAGCTAGTGTGATACTTTGTAATCATGTTAAAAATAGACATTGAATGCAGAACGGCTTTATGCTGGCATCTTCAAAAATTAACATTGCAGATGCAGAAACAGAAGCTAGTGTGATGAGAAACTTTGCATGTTAACAAGAATTTGCTTTCTACAGAATGCCCAACAGGTTTGACTTTGTAACATTTCTGAAGCGGTGCTATATTGCTTTCAAATAATGAAGTAAAAAAATCTGGGAATAAGTTGGGTATGGAGACTCTTAAAGAAATTGCCATTACAACAAAAGGAGAAAAAAATGTGTTGCAACTACTTGTGCATTTCGGAATCTACTTTAGGATGCTTGAGTATTTTATATAATGCCAAATGACCTTTTTGGTGCTTTTGAAGCTTGTATTTTCTCTTTATTGTGATGCTAGTTTTGGACAGTTCTCCATTTGCCGGAGAGGAGCTTCGGCGGGTATAGTAAGAAGCTGATGTTTCCATGAGCTCTGAATATCATGTATCATGGTGGGAAATCTGAGTTTGGCCTCTTTGCACCCAGTCAGTTCTTGGGCTGGCATTAAATTCTTGCCACTTCAGCTCACACTGCTGATGTGCAAACATGCCCATAAGGTTTGAGCCTCTGGATTGTCAGATGGTGCCTGAGTGGTGTAAATAGGAGACTGAGACTGAGTCAGAAGACAACACCTATCACAGCAAGCTTCCCAGGATGGTGTTTTCAACAAAGGCAAAACATGTATGTCATGGTTTCAAAAAGGAAATCCTTGTGTTTTTGTATTAGCTGATTTAACACAGCTGTTTCTGTAATAAAAATCATTGAGTATTGTAAAGAAATCACTGCATATATTGTTTTTCCTCTTGAGTATGCAGTATAGCCACGTACTAGAGGGATGATCTTCATAAGTTGAAAAAAAAATTGTTTTCTCTTCAAACTGTCTAAAACTGGTGTGGAAAATCCTTTATTAGAAGCAACACTAAAACCATCAACTTCTTATGCAGAAAAGAGTAAAAGTGTTGAAGTACTATATATGTCCACTGGGTTCAAACTTGAGAGTAAGAATGTGTATCCCATTGCTAGTCTGCTTTTACTCTCATTTGTTAAAGAAAACAGGGTGGTTTGGTTTTAGGGAGAGGAAGAGGGCATCTACAACAGCTGCCATGGAATAATGGAGGCTGAAGCAGTTAGTAATCATAACTCATACAGTCCCATCTTAACATAAAATTAACATAATTGTTCAGTGTTTATGAATGATTTGAATGGTATTTCATTTTCCAGAAGAAAGCAAGGGGATGCTAGAAATGATATTTTCCTCTAGTTTATTACCTGGAAGTGATCTGTTCCATGTGTGCAATGGGATAGTTGAGGACACCCTTATTTACATCACATCCAATAGCCTTCTGTAGGAACTGTCAGTGAATGTAATCCTATACATTCAGTTGTGGTGCTTCGTTTGTTTTGACCTAGCGATGAGAACTGTTCACTCTCATAAATGATACACATCAGTCTGAATGTATTTGTATGCAGAGGATGATTGTCTTAATCGGTAAGTATCAAGAAGTGTTTATTTTTCCCCACTGAAGTTAAACAGTTTGCTAATATGATTTTTGAGTGGGAAAGTTGAAGATTTACCAAAATATACTGAGTTGGAAGAAAGATTTTCAATAATATTTTGCATAAAATGTCAAAACCGAGAAGTACAAATTGTGTTTTGATGGCATTTAGGATGATGCGGTTGTGTATGTGTGTTTAGTGTGTCTCTGATGGTTTTCAGAGCCATATATTAAACTTAGAGAAACAAGTGGCAACCCTTCTTCGCTAGTGAGGTAGTGATCCCTACCTCCAAAATATCCCCAAAGAAGTATTAATATTGTAATAAAACTGAGAGAAATTTAAAAAAGAAAGAAGGAAAGAAAAAAGAAAGTGAGTGTGAGGAGCAATTTTGCTGAGCAAAGAGTGTAAAAATCTTGGAAGGCAAATGTTATTACTAATCAAGGAAACACCAATTGTTGAGTTAAGCTTAATGACCAGAAGCTCAACAGAGGTCCCTATGAGAGATGTAAAACAAGAGGAGTTAAAAACTACTGGCAGCCCCATGTGGCCCCAAGCCTATTTTATGCATGGGGGCAATTACAGGTAAATGATGTTCATGGCCATAGCTTCTTACTAGCTCTGTTTTGCTGTGCCCAGGCAGTTTGCGCTTGCACAGTGTGTCATTAATTGCAAGAGAACTGTCTGCCTGAAGGTCTGCTCAACATCCATGGTACATTAAGGTTTTTCCCCTAATTTCAATCATGAGAACTTTAGCAGTTGATGAAACCCAAAAGCTTGGGGAGTAGTCGGCAATTAACATCCCTTTTTCTGTTCTTTGTATGAAAGGAATTTAACAATGGTGAACGTAGTACTCCATTCAAAATCACGTGTACTCCTGTTCAATCCAAGTGTCATTTTCCTTCCAGTTGTGAGATGCATTGAGGGAGTCTGAGAGCTAGCGTGGGAGAACAGCAAATTCCTCAGCACTGGTTTTCCTTGATTCATTTCTGCCTGGAGGGGACAGTTCTGCACTGAAAACAGGCAGAAGCCCGTGGAGAGCTCTCTTAATTATTGCACTTCCCTTGCAGACAGCCTGGCTTGTAGGCAGCCCAAGCAGAACGGCTGGCTCCAGTAATGTGGAGCTGAAACCCTGCTGTCATTGAGGACCCTTTTCAGAGGGGTATTAGTGAATGACATGAGTGAAATTGTAGCCTGTTAGAAGTCTTGTAAGATGTATGCTAATTACCTTAGATTTCAATATTCCACTCCATGCCTTAGTAAAAGCACCAAACTTGATGCACTGGGTTGCAGAAGGCTTACTGTAAACTTACCAGTGAGTGCTTGTTCTTAACCCCAGCCCTGGTTTCTCACTTTGTTGTGTTTATCATGCATTTCTTTACTGCAGCAGTATGTCCATAACGTCTGTGAATGGCCCATGATTTGAATGCAGGTCTTGGCTAATGTAGTAGAGAGCCTTGAAACCATAAAGCTTTAAGCATGAAAGGCATCATACCTAGAGTGAGCCTGTAACCCAGACACAGTCTCCCAGATAGAGACCAGTATGCATACGTACTGGAAATAAAAGCAAAGGGGATTGTACGGTTTTTGCATGCAGAGGTGTAAACTTGTGTTGCTGTGCTCTGTGCTATTGCATACATCGTGCTGCTGGGGCCTGGGGAGAAGGTGGTGGTTGTTGTTTTTCCTCTGACCGAAGGAAACATCCTCTCAAAAGTACTGTGACAGTTGTCAGTGTAAAACGTGCAGATGGTTTTGATCAGGAAAATAAATTGTGTTGATGCTTGCAAATGAAAAAAGCTGGTGAGAGATGAGTTTTAAATGCAGATTGTCTTTGTGGTCTGCTGGGAAAAATCCATGGGACTTATCTGCAGGTGAAAAGAGAAGCATGTGAGGAACAGTACTGGTTGCCGCAAGATATGGTTAGCAGTGCCTCTGGAGATACTTTTGACTTCAGTGATGAAGGAGAGGAATCTTCATTAGCATTGCCCACCCTGGGCCTCCAAAGGCAACCCCGATTGCCTGCAGTACAGGACGTGATGGCAGCATTTCACTTTGAAATGGAAGGCAGAGATACCTAATCGTACTTCTCACAGACTCAGGGAGCTGGGAAAATTCCCTGATATAGATTATTCATGTGTTTTCTTTTTTTTTTTCTTCTTTTTTTTTAAGACCAAGATACTGTTCCATTACAGTGGTGACAATAACATGCATTTATTCCCTTTGTGATTCAGAAGCATTTAACCACAATTTTAGCGCATACCAAGGTATGTGATGTGCCCAGCATTTAACCACAGGATGCAAAATCACTTCAAAGTCACACAAAGTTGCAGTACAGTATTTCAGACAACAGCTGCATCCTGGGTACACACGTATATTTTGATTAGGCTTTGATTCCTGTTTTCTTCTATCAGGAACATATAGGGCCAAAGGTAGATCTGAAATTCCAAAACTGAAAAAAAATCCCCTACCTGCAGGAAACTGTGCAAAATCAAAGATAAAGAAACTGAAATGGAGGAAGAGGGAGGAGGAGTTATGAAATTATGGCATCAGTTGAGTCAGGGAACTGACAACAGATTTTCATGTTTCGTTACCTGCTGTCAATAGCACTATCAATGTAGAGTTCAAGGGTCTGTCTCTGTCTTTATGGTGGGATTATTGCACCTTTTAACATTTAAGGTTCAACATGCCTAAAAAGTTAAGAGTTGCCCTTTCTGACTCTAAAGAAAGCACACTGCAAAAATTTATTGTGAAAGATGAATGCAAGTGCAAAGATAATGTCTTGGTTGCCATAGTTTCTAATTGAGAACTTGAAAAAAGTTTTTGTATTCAGCACAAAACACTTTGAGTGAAAATGTTAAAAACAGCATTTGAGATACTTGAAATGAAAAATTAAATAAGAATTCATTTTAAACACTTGGAACATTAACTGTTTTCTGGAATTAAGGAAAATGTCTTCAATTTGGTCAATTATGTTTTGGAAATATCTTTTAAAGACATTTTAAAACATGCTATTTGCATAATAAGAATGACAGACAAATACTCAGAAAAATCACCCACCCACATTTATAAAAAGTGACAAGCAGAGTCCCTGTAGATCCCTGCAGAGATCTGGAGACCAGCTAAATTAACCTTTTACCTTCGTGGATTGAGGGCAAAAGCAGGATGGGAAGCAAAATCCCTGCAGATAAGTGCATCTACAGGCACTGGGACAATAGAGGGAAGCCTGTATCGCAAAGGATGTTACTGTTATGGTAACTATCAAGCCTGCTGCCTCTGAAATGGAAAGATGAAAAACAGATGTCTGCAAAGGGAAAGAGTGTTACTCAAAGCACACAGGAACAAACAACAGGACTGCGTCATTTTTCCAGTCATCTTAAAAGTGTTTCAAGGTGATTGATTATTTTGCATGTAAGTTTTACTTAGAAGGCATATCCTTCAGGAGAGCTTGAGTGCTTGTTGCTTATTTCTGGAGAATAAATGCTAGAGAAGATGCTTTCATTCATTTGGTTTGTTTTAGTTTGTGTTTTTTAATTTTTGGGTCGATCCTAGTTCCTCAATGGGAGTTGGAAGTATTACTAAAATATTGTGTTTTTTCCTAATGAATGCACGTTAAAAAAAACCACTGTTAATTGGTAACATCTTTTAGCTGGCATATGGCTAGCTAATAACTCAGGCTTAATTAGCAAATCTGGGGAAGAATAATTTCCTAATATGGAAGTAAAAAGTCCTGTCATTGTTTTTCATCGAGATTGGCAATATTGCTTGGACCTGAAGTTTAGCAGCCATTTTTTCTGGTCCCAGCGGACGTGCTGTGTTTTTAACACATATCTATTACAAAAACAGTGCTTGAAGTTGCTAGAACTCATGCTGATTTTTAAAAATAAAAGGAGAAACAATGCCCTTCCATACAGTGTAGCTCTGCTCTTGATAAAGGTGGACCTGGTGACCTGAACTCTGGGATTTTTTTTCGGATTTAATTTCCAAAAACTAGTGATGTTGTCTTCTTTTTGGATATGGTCTGTAGATTCCTAGTCTCTGTGGACTACTGCAGAAGCAGCCACTAATGGTGGATAAGAAAAGTAACCTTGTGCACTATTATACTTTGACTGTGTAATTGGACTTTTAAACCAGGCTGTACATCCTGGAAAACCTCACTCCACCGAGATCATTCCTTCAGTTTTCTGCTACACAGTCTCCTCGCCCACTGAATTTGATATCGCTCTCCAAAATAGCCCAGTGCTTAAACAAATAGTTCCTACTCCTTTGATACATTCAGTGCTCTGTCAGCAGCTTGTTTTTTCAGGGAGCCGGCATCCTTGTTCTTGTGATAGGGTGCACACAGCAGCTGAGCTTTATGGTTTGGCAAATGCTGAGCTGTCAAGTTGCACTAACGATTTGGAAAGAGATGGATGTAAGTTTAATTGCAGTAATTAAAGGAGAGGGCTGTGTTATTCCCTTGCTTGTAGGAAGGCGAATATCCT
This sequence comes from Numida meleagris, assembly GCF_002078875.1. Classification (NCBI taxonomy): domain Eukaryota; kingdom Metazoa; phylum Chordata; class Aves; order Galliformes; family Numididae; genus Numida; species Numida meleagris. The sequence continues at coordinate 50,065,234 of NC_034411.1, forward strand.
TGAAACGTGTGAAGTAGCACACTCATAACCAAGGATATGTGCACCCAAGCTTAGGGTATCATTTGGGTGCAAGAAAAGGGTTTGCCAGTGTGCAAAGAGGAAGGAGGTGGCAAGGGCAGTGCAGAAAAAAGCTTTACATCTCAGTATCAGTGCGCCATAAGGGGAGGAAAATGGGAGTTGCTGTGTTTTATTCTGCTGCTGATACTCTTCTCCTTTTATTAATGAATTTCTTGTCAGTCTTGTAACTCTTCATCTCCATGGTGTAATATCCTATCATGTTTTATTTAAAGTTATGCTGTGTTTAGAATAGTCTGGTTGTGGACCTGATTGTTTTTGTGTAAATCTATCAGCACGGGTACTTCTACTTTCAAATTTATTACTGAGCACAGTTTAAATTTCCTTTTATTGGTGTAATTAGAACGAGAAAGTTCAAACAAAGGGCAAGCACAATTATTTGAACAAATCTTCCATGGAGCTGCCTATTTGTTTTTCATTTTATCATTGTTAAGTGCATTTATATGCCGCATCATTTAGCGGCATATACCCTTGACAAGGCGTCAGTGCCATTGATAATTCACGCTGACTTTCAGAGCTGTCAGCACCCTCCAGATATTTTTAGGTATTTGGCTAATTTTCCCACAGCACCTGATGTTTTGTTTATGCAGTGAATTTCACGGGTGCAGAGACAGACAGGTACCTTTCTGGGAGATAAAACCCACATTCCCTTGGCATGACTGCACTTTGTCCAGCATTCGCTACATCAGGCTATTTATAAAAATCCCTCTCCTCTGGCAGGTTTTCACTGCCTCTGTAGCAATAATGGAAGGCCTGGCTGCCTCGTGCACTGCTCAGCCCAGTTAAACCGGGACATTGACAGTGTCTCCCATTTTTGTTGATCAGCACAAAAGGAAAACTTCTGCACTGTGTCTGTGCACGCTGGCAGGCTGCAGCTGAATGCAGAGAGGTGTGCTCGTGGGAGGCCACGGCATCCCTGCCTTCCTTTCCAGGGGCCTTTCCTTTGGCAAAGTTTGTACTGACAAGTCACAATGCCCGCCTTCAGGAGGAGTAAAACCAGAGCGAAGAGTTTAGCGTTGGCTCGCAAAACACAGCAGCAGGCAGCAGCAGCGTACGGCTCCCTGCACAGGATGTTTTCTATGGTGAGTCCGGGGCTGGGGTGTTCGTGAGCAGGCTGAAATAAGAGACTGGGCGGCAGGGGTCCCTTGCGCTTCATAAATAGCAGCTGTCCCAGCCTGGTCATTAGTACAATCAGTAGGTGAGTCCGTATCGGCAATAAGCTGGAGAAGATTTGGGCTTTCTGAATATTTTGAGGTGTGTGCAGGTGGGGGGGGAGGTTGGCTGTGTACACTCCAGCAAATAGTTATTTCTTGCCTCTGTCAGAGAGAGGGCTGAGTGGGATGGTTTAAACATGATTCTTCAGTAAAATTTGGAAATATCTGCAGCAATGTTTTAACTCTTTCTCTGGCTTTTGACAAATGATTTGGAATTTTGGATAACGGGTGGCAAGTATAAAAGCTGTGATCAAGGAACGACTGAGGAAATATGAAAATATAAGAAGGCGGTAAACATATTATACAGATGGTAGAAGAATATATGAGCCTTCCGTGTTAAAGATTGACAACATCAGGATAAGGACCTGGGGAAGGATAGAATGATGATATTTTCATAGAGTCATAGTCTGGGAAATTCTGCATTTTGTGCTTTCGTGTTACTTGTCTAGAGTCTGCTTTTAGCGAGTTGGGCATCAGGGCTCCTCTCTCTTTGCTCTTTTTAATGCTTTTCCCCCTCATCCTTATGTTTTGAGTGGTCAGGATTTAACCTTCCGTGATGGAAGTGACTTCTGTTTTGCATTTGGCTTTGATATGCATCGGATCAGATGACTTTAGTGACTGATGTCCAGCTCAGTGGGAACTTCTGGTCCTTGGGATCCAGTTGCTGCAGACTCTTGGGCCCAAATCCCTCTGCATGAGTTGGTTTATAACTAGCATTGCCACTGAATACCAAAGTCACCAGATGTTCCTCCTGTACAGCCAAGGAGAAAGCAAGAGAGTGCAAAGACTTCCCACCACACAATTCCTGTTTATAGCCTGGGCACCGTGTCCAGTGGGTTGCATCTTAGGAGCCATACGTTCCTGACAGGTACCCTTTATCTGAACACCAAGCCCTCTTCCAACTGCACTTCTGATTTCTACATTAGTCTGTTGATACATCTGTGTATTGCCAGAGCAGGATAACTTTGTTAATGTAAATCTCACTGAAATTGAAATTCTGACTGAAAGACATAATTTATCCTTAACTGTTTCCCTTTAGCAGTTTTTAGTGTTGTAATTAAAAGGTATGCAAGAAACACTGCTAATCAAGATAGATTCTCAGAATTTCAGCAGTGTCCATTAGGAATAGTTGGCGATGAAGCTATGAAAAAAGAAGGACCAGAAAGTAATTGTGATGACTGAATCTACTATTCAGCTTCTATTGCCCAAAGCTGAGCAGCAGCCTCGCCCAGAAACCTATGGTGAAAAACCCACAAAGCAATTTTCAGTAAAACTGAGCTGTACTTTTTCCAGTCTTAGCAAACAGTTTAGAGGAGTGCATGTACTGTACTGGTCTTTTTCAGCAGTCTTTAGGGCCACTAAGACTTACTTTCTAGCCTTTTACGTTGCTTGGTTACGAAGTATTGCCCAGACTAGGGATGACAGAGAAGTCTGTAGAATGATAGGTATATGAAACAGGCTGGATGCTAGGCCTGCCTTTATTCTGGAGAGAAATGTCTTCTGATACAAAAGGAAAGTGATGGACACCTCCAAAGGCTTTCCTTTTTCACAAAGTGAGAGATGTAAAAATGTCTTTGGCTGGTTGTTCTTTCTCAAAATTCCATGTAATTGTGTTTCTTCTGCTGACTGGAGCATTCAGTCGTACTTCCTGAAAAAAACATACATCAGACAGCACCGAGCTGTTATCTTCTCATTTTTAAAAGCCATGAGACTAATCTGTTCCAGTAGCATGCTTTCTGAGCTTGTGCTTTCTCTTGGATAATGAATTCAAAGGATTAGTGATCTCCGCATAAGTGTGGCCAGCGTCCTCCACAAGGGTACAGGAATCTGGAAACTAGTCAAAGGACGTGCATCACTGTAACCTTCCCAAGGAATCCTCCTGAGCCTGAAGAGTTTTATAAGCCTCCTTAAATTTTCCTTTCCATCACTTTAAAAAATATATCATTTAAAAAAGCAACAAAAACACCTCACACCAAACCACAACCTACACTGAACTGCAATGAGCCAATACACCAGACCCTACTGACAGAGTACACGAGGTGTATTAGTGAGAGTATGAGAAACAGCAGTGAGCAGAGACTCCATAACACTAATTGACCTTGTGCAGCATTTATGCTCAATCAGTATCATTCAATGGAAAGTTACACAGTAGCCATGAAATCATTGTGCTAATGCTTAACCACTCCTGATTAATGTCTTCTCCCCTCTTACCAATTAATTTTATGGAGATTTTAACTCTGGTGGGGATAGCACTGCCTCAGATGATGATATGCCTGTCTGCAAGGAGCAAAGAAAATCTGTAAGACATTCCTTGCAAGAGTATATTTTGTTCACTTTGAAGGAAAAATCCTTAACGTTTCTTCTCATGAATATTATTGAAAATAGGACGTGCTTCATCTTCATCTTACAAGCTGTGTGCACCACTGTGATTGTTGGCAGCTATGGGTCAAGTTGACAATTTTGACAATCAGAGAATTAGAACTTTCCCTTCTAAGACTGCTGTGAATGATGCTCATTAATAAGGAGCACTCCAAGCTAAAAGATACAGGACTGAAGTATGAATCACAGACGTGCAAGGATGAAAAGAAACAAAGTTTCTCAAGGCTGCTTCCTACACATCCTTCCATTTTCTTAGAGGCTGAAGGGAGTATGGGGCAAGAGCCTTCTCTCCCAGCTGCTAGGTCTGGTAGAAAGTTTATACAGCTTTGCTGGAAAATCTGTAGAAAGGGCCAGTAAAACAGAGCAGAGCTGCTTGGCTTGATTCACCCTAGAATGCAAGTACTTGTTTTTCCACAAACCCTGCATAAGCTCTAGTTTTCTTTCCCACCTCTGCCATTCATTCATATTTAGCACTGGCAGTCTAAGTTTTTGTCCAGTGCCAAAGGTAAGCCAAACCTGCTTGTCGTCTCCAATAAATGCCGCTGAATGTGTCATGTGTCGGCTAAAGTGGTGGACTATGGAGAAACTCTATTGCTTCCACTATATGTTCCCCACAGCTCTTCTCTTTACCCAGCTACACTTCAGCCTTGGCCACAGTCAAAAACCTGGGCTTTTCTTTCCACCAGTTAAAATGATTTTATTCTGACAAGTTGTGCACTACAATTTATGTCAAAGTTTGAAATAAGTAACTTTTTACTAAGGACTGACAGTCATGGCCTTGTGCAAATAAAAGAAGTTGTGTGCTTGAGGAGTTGACCAGATGGATCTGAGAGTCAAATCTGCCAGTGTTAGATGTTGCAATGTCATTATCAGAGCAAATTTTGGATTATTCTATGGTTACGGTGGATGTAGTACCATCTTGGGGCTCTGTTGTGGCTTCCTGGTTCAATAGCACAGAACAGCAAAACTCTACTTTGACACCCAAAAAGCCAAGTTGGCTTGCAAGCAGTAACAGGGCAGAGTCTGAGCCCTTCCTGCTCACCCATCTGATATAAAAGATGTGTTCTTAGGTTCTTAGGGATTGTCCTCAGAGCCTTCCTAGAAAGATCTATTTTAAACAGCAAAAATAATAAAGAGCAGGACATTGTTTTGTGTGGGAGGTGGAAACCAGCATCTAGAGCAGCATAAAAAAAAAAAGGATGGGAGCCTCAACCTGGATGATAAGGAACTTCTGGAAAGAAACGGAGAGGAAGAATTGTTTTTATTCCTTTCCATTTGTTCATTTTATTATGAAGTTCTACAGAATGACTTCTGATACCGAAGTTACGTTGCTTTGTTGTTCAAATATTGTTTATATTGAGGAGTATCATCTATTTCCTTATGCATTCTTATCCACTGGTTCTTAGTTCTTGGTAGATGCAGCTCTAGCCCCAAAACTAAGCAGGATAGAGAACATGGAGCATGTTCTCCAGCATCTGCCTATCCTATCACTTTGTGCTATAGTGACTTGTGAAATTGTGCTTGACGATGCTGTTTATGGCTCTCTTTGAATAGGCCATCCTGAATCCTTGATCTAGTATCCTTGATCAGGCATCATGTTGATGTAAATCAAGCTGCCCACACACGCCTTGAGCTGCAGAGAGTGTCAAATCTGAGTCATTCTGATACAAATACAAAACTTTCTGACATCAGAAACAAAGAAATAAACTCAACTGCTGCGGAATTCAGCTATTTAGAAGTTGCTTTTAAATACCTCTCTATTTCCCTAAATGAAGTCATGATTTATTTCCAATACATGAATTATTTTTAGTGGCAAAGAGTACTGTGATTTCTTTAATGTATTCCATCAGTATGTAGCTGCATTTCCACCAAATGCCACAAATGCTCGCATTGCGTTTTGTCAGGTCCTAATGAATGCTCTAAATACACTATAGATGTAAATTTCAGAGTCCTGAAAACTGTCATTACGTAGGATTGTGGAAGATAGTTGCACATCTTAGTGATGAGAATAACTTAACTCTTTTTAGAGGTGGTGACATTGTTCCAAACTGGGGGGCTGGGAAGCTACAAACTGACATGGACTAAATGGCAAGTTTTTGGCATTTTAACATTAATTTCCATCATAGAGATGTGCAGGATGTATCTGTGTTTTCTCACATGAATGGTGGGGGTTTAATTTTGCTGGTACATTTAGCCTCTACATTACGGAGGGTTTAGTATAGCTTAGTTCAGTTTCAGAATAACTCCTGCATTTGCCCATATGATGACATAGTGCCTTGGTGAACCCAGCTGTGTGCATAATCAGCAAATCAGGAGAGCCAGAGAACTACTTGAAACAGCTTTTGGACTAAATCAGTGAACATCAAGACAGTTCTGAAATGCACTTGAGTTCTGCTCTCTTCCACTTGAAATAAGGCAGCATTCATCTGGTCCTCATTTGAATGCATTCACTAAGTACAAGATAATGTGTGGCACAGCATATGTGACTGTCCAGTATCTCTGGGAGAGTGTGAGAGAAACACTGAAGAGAAATTGTTTCACGTGGTACAAAAAGGTGGATATCAACAGATGCTAAGGTAGAGGTAGGTCACGGTGGCAATATTGTAGTTTTCAGGAAAATGTTATACATTGAAGAAAACAGTGGAATGATTTTCATACTAAGCATTAAAGATTATTGCCTGCAAAAGCTGCTCTCAGGTACGAGTGGTGGTCATCCAGGGACTCTGCATGCTTAAAAGATCTTTATCTACCAATTCTTTCTATTTTGATGCAGTGAGTGTTGCAAGAGAGATGAAAAACAGTGTGATGCTGGCATCATAAGAATCAAATCATATGATTTATCTGTGTGCTGTCCCACCTTTTGCATCTCACAAGTTTGTATCCCATGACTTTAAATGATTTACACTGAAAAAGCACTAGAAATTTTTCACTTAATTTTACTGTTGTGATCTAGATCTGTTACAAATTCAAGCTGTTCAGAGCTATCCAGGATAAGTATTTGACAAAAATAAGCGCGTGCTGGCTCGTGAATTTGGAAGATGAGCAAAATTTGAGGAATTTAAAAATAGTTGTTGTACAGTTTGTATTCTAGAACATCAGCACTCATCTCTTTTCGTTAACAGAGTGCAGAACAGATCAGTGCGTTGTGCCGGAACTTCCAAGAGGTCCAGCCGAGCAGTATGGAAGGGCAGAAGGACAACCAGGATCCGCCTCCACGACCACTGGCTCGCCACCTTTCTGATGCAGATAGATTGAGGAAAGTAATCCAAGAACTTATGGATACTGAGAAATCTTATGTCAAGGTAATAAACAGAAAGTCTGGCTAGCTATAGCCTTCTTTTTAAAGCTGACCATGACTTGTAGATGTTCTTAATATATTTCATGTTTATCTTTATATAACTAGTGTCATAAGATACAGAGTCTGCTTATGTAATTGTTCCTGTTGTGTTTTTTGTTTGTTTTTGTGGGGGTTTTTTTTGCAATAGGCTGTAATATTTGCTGTAGGATTTGACCTAGTCATTTAGTTCTGCTCAATTTGTGTTTATATTTGAAAGAGGTAATTAGCAGGGAGTAGTTACCTGCAAGATTTTAACACTGGAGTCTTCCAGGGGATGTTTTCATAGTTTTCAACATGGAAAAAAAAATAATCCTGGTAGAATTAATCTCCTACAAATTATAAAGAAGTTTAATTGTGGAGAATAGTGCATTATTATTTTTGAATCAGCAAAGCTAGATGGTGCAACTCCAGTTGGTTCTAACATTATACCTAAGTTAATTCTCTTTTGACTGATAAGCTCATTATTTTTGGATATGCCTCTCCTCTTTTTATATGCACAGAATTTGTGTGATGTATGCCAAAAGAAATGTGAAAAGCTTGATTTCATTGACGTTCAGCAAGGAAGAATCATTTATTTTAGAATCATAGAATCATAGAATGGCCTGGGTTGAAAAGGACCTCAAAGATCATTGAGTTTCAACCCCCTCCGCTGTGTGCAGGGTCACCAACCACTAGACCAGGCTGCCCAGAGCCACGTCCAGCCTGGCCTTGAATGCCTCTAGGGATGGGGCATCCACAACCTGTTCCAATGCATCACCCCCCTCTGTGTGACTTTTTAATTTACTAAGATTTTACTTGATCTCAAAACCCATACTTGCTGATATCAGTACTCACTGCAGTAATGTGTATGGGAAACAATAGACACTTCCAGTCTCTTGTTTTTAAAATATCCACCCATACACTAATACAACAATATGCTGTGAAGCTTGAGGAAGCTTTACAGAACATGAACCCCTGTGTATTCCAGCTGGTGTTTCTTATGGAGAAATCGGTTGAACAAAGGAAACCACAGAGGTCGCTGTAATATATGGTAGCACCAGGCAAAAATCCTCGCTGGTTGTAAATGCTCTTTATGGGGATTCTCACGGAGATGCTCGTTATTCCTTCTCCAGAAGAATTTCTGCCATTTCTTTTCTCAGGGTCACAGAGCCCTGCAGTGTGGGCCCCAACCCTGCTGTCATGCTTTGGTGTGGGATAGTAAGTCTTCCAAAGTGGCACCAGTTCTTTGAAGAACTGACTGAAAAAGCCCCTAATCACACCACCTGGCGATATAACTGAATGCTTTAATATCTAATAGGATTTTAAAATGTCGTGTGTCCTGACAAATATTATTGATGTTTAAATGAGTGACTATTTATACAGTTTATCTAACATGCACAACTAAAATATTTGATGCTGTTCACATACACAGATCTTCAGAAAGCCACCATCTGTAACATTTTCTCCTCATGCTATACTAAAATATAATTTGTAAAAATCAAGCTATAAAGCCCGAAGGATGAAACAGAAACATTACACTGAAATCAATTTGCTTTTAATTTAGCAATCACTTTAGCGCTAACAACAGACAGGTGACTTTGTTACAGGTGTGGAATTGTATCTCTAACTTATTCCTGAAATGACCTGTATTCCCACAGTTGTCATATAAAGAACAAATTCAAACAGTTACGTAAAAAGTGAATACATTCTGTTTCATGCAGGACTTAAGTTGCCTCTTTGAGCTATACTTGGAGCCTCTTCAAAATGAAACCTTCCTTACACAAGATGAGGTAAGGGAATTACTGAAATATGCACTTTCCATTCTTTCACGAGTTAAGACCTTGGCTTTTTTTTTTTTATCTGCTGAGAGCACTACAGAAGAGGAAAACAATGAATATAACAATAGGAGTTACACCTGTATGTGTCTTTCTGGTTCATGCGTCACTCACTTTTTAAAAATGGTAGCTGCACTTCTGATTTAACTGCTAAGAAATCTCTGCTTTTTTATAACAAGTTTCTAATAAAATGCATTTGAAAAATATTAATGAATACGTTACTGGTCTGGCAACCTCTTTTGGTGTGTCATATCTCCTTGGTGGACTATTTTCTCAAGACCAAAGGTAGTTGTATGGAGTGCTCTTGTCATAGCCTGATGTTTTTTCACAGATGGAGTCCTTGTTCGGCAGTCTGCCGGAAATGCTAGATTTTCAGAAGGTGTTTTTGGAGACCCTTGAAGATGGAATATCATCTTCCTCAGATTTTAATACATTGGAGACACCATCTCAGTTCCGGGTAAATACGTGGTTATTTAATAGCTTAAAACTGGTCTGGAAATGTTTGTGGAAATCTGGCTTTAAAATTCTGTTTCATACGGTTGCTTTTATGTTTGAAGCATTACTTTGGATTGCTGACACCTATCAGTAGTGGAAGATAACTGCTATTTTCCATGGTTTTTCCTCTTTACCATGGCAAAGGATGTAAGACAGAATATGCAGAGCAGACTTTGAGTATGCTACGAAGTAGCAGTGCTTACACGACACATAACTCTGTAGAAAGGTTATTGTTGCTGTGCTGAATTCTGCCTTGCATATCATAGAATCATAGAATGGCCTGGGTTGAAAAGGATCATAAAGATCATCTAGTTTCAACCCCCCTGCTGAGTGTAGGGTTGCCAACCGCTAGACCAGGCTGCTCAGAGCCACGTCCAGCCTGGCCTTGAATGCCTCCAGGGACGGGGCATCCACAACCCCCCTGGGCAACCTGTTCCAGTGCATCATCACCCTCTGCGTCAAAAACTTTCTCCTAATATCTAACCTAAATCTTCCATCTGAGCTTAAAACCATTCCCCCTTGTCCTGTCACTGTCCACCCTTGTAAACAGTTGTTCCCCCTCCTGTCTATACGCTGCCTTCAAGTATTGGAAGGCCACAATGAGGTCTCCCTGGAGACTTCTCCAAACTAAACAAGCCCAGTTCCCTCAACCTTTCTTCATAGGAGAGGTGCTCCAGCCTTCTGATCATCTTGGTGGCCCTCCTCTGAACTCGATCTAAGAGCTCCATATCTTGTACTGAGTGCCCCAGGCCTGGACGCAGTACTCCAGATGGGGCCTCACAAGAGCTGAGTAGAGGGGATGTGCTTGTGCTCCCCGCTGTGCCCAGTTCACCTGCTGCAGACTGGGAGCTTTTCCTTTTAAATGCAGCATGAGTTTCTCATGTTGTGAGGTCTAACAGGGCCACATCTATGAAGTGCAGATGACTGTAGATTGTGCCTTGGCTGTCCTGTCTTCCTCCCAGTCACACCACTCAGTACCTGACATAACTGAGGAAGAAGGTTCCCTAGAGATGCTGATGCTGTCACAGAGCTAGGAGAGACTGCTGGCAGGTCTCCCTGACCCTTGCTGTGTTCTGTGGAGCAAACATTGATTAAAAAGATGGGAGAGGGTTGCTCTCTTCTTCCTCCTCCTCCTCCTCCACCTCTTCCTCCCTCACTACTAGTCTTTCTTATCTTTGCTGTGAGAAGCATTTTTCTAAAAAGATTTCCCTCGTGATTCAGTCCCTCCCACATCTTCCCATCCTCCTCTTCATCCAGGGGAAGCAGAGGTGCCCTGTAATTATCACCTGCCCAAAAGAAGGAAAACAGTTGGAAAGCAACCCTGTGATTGTTTTACACTGTCACTTTTGGTGCTTTCATGCCCTACTTCCAAGTGCTCATGTGTTTTCCCAGCACAGCGTACCTCTTACATGTCTGTAGCTTTTTCTTCCTGTGCTGTCTCAAAGATACAGTAAGACAATGTCTACAGTGGTGGTGTTTGCTAAGGGAGAACTGAGAAAATTGCAGGCTTTGCCTAAATAGGCTGAAGTCTACAGAAACAAAGAAGCATCATGGAGCTACTCTGAGTAATGTATTCATGTAATATAGATGTTATATATATATATATATACACACACATACATGTATCTATATATGTGTATATATATACACACATATACATAGGTGTGTATATATATATATATATGTGTATATATATATAATCTAGGATATATACAGAAAGACAGCAGATACTCACACCATTGAGTCTCTGTGTTATGTACCTGAATGTTCGTTTAGGATTCTGGTAATAAAGTAAATATTTTGATTGTGTTGATTTCAGAAATTGCTGTTTTCCCTGGGAGGATCATTTCTGTATTATGCTGACCACTTTAAACTGTACAGTGGCTTTTGTGCCAACCACATCAAAGTTCAGAAAGTTCTTGAGAGAGGTAATTAATTGTCTTCATCACTACAATTCATTTGCATGACTTCAAACTTCAGTCAACCACTGTAACAAACCCTGTTGACCTGCAGCGAATACTGGTACAAAGGAAGGACTAATAGGATATCTTTCAATAGAAATAGCTGAGATCTGCAGTTCTGCTAAAGTACGGTATAGAACTGAAGGGATGAGATTTCTTTTGTAACCACTAAGCGGTAGCCTGAATAGCAACAGAAGCATCTGCCACAAGTTTGTGCTGTCTGCAGATTTAGTTCGTACTCCAAAAAGCAGCAGCTATATTTGGTTTGTATATGCTCGCATGTTAAATGATGGATGTCAATCAAAGCTGCAATGAATGGCAGAGTAAGTGAGGAATTACTTCCTCTATCACTTTCTTAATTTGATGCAGAGTTCTGCAGTGCAGGAATAATGTCACCTTTAGATGATTGCTCTCTTAGCCCTTCTGTACATTATTTAATGCAGGAAATGATAGTGAAATGAATAGTGTAAAGCATCTATTGAAAAAGGTGAGGTTTTTGATGCTGTTTACAAGTTGCAGTTCTGTGCTTTCACACTATGACTTCCACGTTCAACTGACCAACCTGTTCATTTACATTTAGCCAAAACAGACAGTGCCTTTAAGGCCTTTCTGGATGCTCGCAATCCCACAAAGCAACACTCCTCTACGCTGGAGTCATATCTCATAAAGCCTGTTCAGAGAGTGCTGAAATATCCTCTGCTTTTGAAAGAGCTGGTGTCTCTAACAGACAACGAGAGTGAGGAGCACTATCATTTGACAGGTAACTTCTTGGATTCTTCTACAGGAATGAATATGAGTTAAGTTTGATTTCCAGCCTTTTCTGAAGATGCTGGTAACCAAACTGTTAGATAGCACAGAACTCGTCAAAACTTAGAATTCCTTCTCTCTCATTAAAAAAAGTAAGTAGCTTTATTGTGCTTTTAGCAAAAAAATCCCACTTGGTATGTCTCCAAGTCCCTTTGAGAAATAGATAGAACCAGAATTTGTCACAACAAACAGGACTGGGGTCTTTCTCCTTAGTTCTTGTGAGAGGAGCTTATCCGGCCATTGTGTTGTTTTTCCACTTGGGAAACGCTGCCCAAAGCTCCATCTTGTGGTTGTTATTCAGTTCCTGAAATGTGTCAAATTTTAACAGCATTGCATACGGAAATTTTAGTTGTTTGAGGCTTGACTGTAATTCTTGCTTGTGTGGAAGAGTTCTGTGTCAAAGCTTTGCAGTCTTCACACACAGAGAGAATGACCACCCTCATATATATATTAGATTCTTTTTCTAGACTCAAATGCTTGGGACTTCACCCTGACAAATATCAGTTCATGTCTGCCAGCACCTTAAGGATGAAAGTCCAGAGATGAATTTCATGGATCTATTTTCATTTTAACAAAATAGATTCAGGGCAAATACAGTCAGCAAAAAGTCATGAGGCCATTACTGACTTCAAAGGGAGCTTCTAATACTATATTTTGCCATTACAACCAGGCTGAGGGTGACTTTTTTGCAGGTCAAGGGTGAATGCCAAACTGCTGAAAGACTGCAACATTAAGAGCTGGCAGAACTAGGGAAATTAAGTGCCCTTATCCAACTCTTTTGTGGATTAACAAAAAAGTAATGAAATCTAGTGTCATTCTTTGCCTAGAAAACAAAATGTAAATAAAACCTGACTACCAGTATTTAATTTCATGGATAACAACCAGTGATGAATTTGTGCAGCCTTGCACTATATTTATCTATCTATTTTGTGATGAGCCAAATTCTATTATTTTCCATTAAAGCTCAATAAATTATTTATTCTACTATGGCTGTTTATGACTCTGGATAGCCTAATGGCCCCATTTATACAAGATGCGAAACCTAACTGTGTTTAGTGTTGTTATGAACCCCAAATACATGAATATTCATCACTAGAACACTTATTGCTATCTGTTCAGGCACTTAAGAGATCAGATAAGCATTTTTCACTTTGATCGGGAAGCATACTTTCTGCAGCTGCTATGAGAAGCACTGATCTGAAGCTAGAATTCTGATCAACAAACTTTGGGAATGCTGCATGATTTTGGCTGCCTCAAGTAGAATTCAACATAAAATGTCATGGTTAGAAAATGCAATTGAACTACATAGCTGTCTCTGAATTTTTTAAACCTTATAGAAGCGCTGAAGGCAATGGAAAAAGTAGCAAGTCACATCAATGAGATGCAGAAGATATATGAAGATTATGGCACTGTATTTGATCAGCTGGTTGCAGATCAAAGCGGAACAGAGAAGGAGGTAAGAGAAGAAACAATTTATTAACTCCTGAAGCATTATCCTTCTAGCTGTTGGGGGTCTTTATCTCTTCCTGAAGTAATTTTGGGAACTTATTTGTGCTGCGCGTCCTTCATTCTCCTTTAATATTTTGACTTCCATTTTGTATCTGCCTGTGAAGTTTTCTTTTTGTCAGCAGGTTACAGTAAAAATTTTCAGACAGCCTTCTGGACTGACAAGAATTGCAAGCAGGCGTAGACGTAATTCTCAGTAGGAAAAAATAAAGACGTCTTCCTCTTCTCAAGTGCTACAGAGATTATCCATGCCCAAAGGCATTCAGATTTTATACTTCAGAGTTCTTAAGTTCTTAAGATTTTTTTTTTTCACCCATATAAATGAAAGTGGCAATTCTAGGGATTTCACATTAATGTCTGTTATTCTCATTCTCTACGCTTCTAGTGCTGAGGCATCCACGGGTATTTGAGAGAGCAAAAGCCATTAGCTGAATGAACTGTGTGCACGCATCTCACAGAACTGGGGCAGCGAGGTCTCAACTTAGGCATCTACATCAAACAATTACTAAGCAGACCAAATCAGTAAGGTGGAGATTGGATATGAAGATGCCAACTCAGTTGTTTTATTTCCTCACAGTTAAAGCCAAATCACCTCCATTGGCAACCTAGTTCCTCATCATTTATAGGAAACAAACTTGACAGGCTGAGATATTCTTCAGTTTCACATTGTAGTCCACTGAAGAAAGAAGACTCTTGGAGACCAAGACCTGCATTAATTCTGCCACTGGCAGTATCGTTAATACTAATAACTCTATAAAGACATCTACAGCTAATAAATCAGCCAGTTCACAACTGGCTATATGTAAATGACAGATCATTAGGTCAACTTCATATTCTTATAAACTATTAAGAACTTCTATGCAGCTTCCATAACTTTCGTACTGTTACTTCTGTGGTTATTATCTGTTTGGCAAAGGCTGCTCTGAAAGTAATGCCTCCTATTTTATTCTGTTGGCCCACAACGTCAGAAGCAGATGCTAGTAGTATGGGTGTGCAGGTTGACCCTTCCCACCAATATTTTGCTACATTTTGTTGCCCTGCAGCAGATGGCAGCAGAGGTACAGTCTGACAAATGGCATCCAGAAGTGTGTATGAAGCAATGGTGTGTCACTGAATTCCTCCATGTGGAAAACATTGCACCCATTGACATTCATTGACACTCACTGACACTTGCTAAACATTGATAGAGACAAACAGTGGATGTGGGTGGTGTGTTTCAGCAGTGGTGACAGCAATGTGAAAGATGAGCCATGGTCCAGACAGCCATGCACAGCTGTCACACCACAAAGTAGAGAGCCTATTAATCAGGTCATCCATGTGAATCAGCTGACTATGTTGAAAAGTAGTTTTTGGTAGTTGAGAATTTGCTCTATCAAATCATGTTACTGTGCTCTTTGTATTTGTTGTAGTTTCCACTGAAATAAATAGGAGGTATTACTTTCAAAGCAACCTAGGGGGACTACTCACACTTTCCTCCCTTAGTACACTGTCTTTCTCACTGTGTACATTCAGTAAATACAGAAATCATATCCTTAATGCTATCAATGTGTACTCATTTTAATATTTACTCCCACCCATGGATCACGGCATTGATGTATACTACTTAAATTTTTAACTGTTGTTACTTGATTATTGTTTAATTTAATTCAGGTGACCGAGCTTTCCATGGGAGAACTTCTGATGCACTCTACAGTTTCCTGGCTAAATCCTTTCCCATCACTGGGCAAAGCAAGAAAAGACCTTGAACTTACAGTGTTTGGTAAGTGTCTTCCTTTACGACACTGCTCTTTCAGATCTAAAGATGAAGAAATTAAAATTTCCCACAAGATTAAAGCCACTATCTTCTTTTCCTGTAACCATGCGTTATCTAGGCTAGACTTGCATCTGAAAGCATATGCAGAACCGTTATATTTCCTAATACAACAAGTGAAAATTTTCCATTTAATTTGCTTGCTGCTACTGTTTGTTCTGTGAGCCAACCTCATCTGCTCTCTGTGTAAAGTATGGAAATCAATGATTTTCAAGCGACAACGTTGTCTAGAATAATATGATAAAGAAGTCTTTCAAATGAAGCTGGTAGGAAAACGATGATTTATTTCACTCTTGGGAATACAGGCTAGCCTGTTTTACAACTGTTGCATCAAAATGTGTTGTAGGCCAGTCCTCATTCAGATGATATAAGTGGAAATCAGAGCACAGAACCAAAAGTTTTACTGAATAGTATACATACTATTAATCGTTTATTACCTAATACTATTAATCGTTTATTACCTAAGTAATCAAAAAGTTCCAGTGAAACATATTAGGCACTTGTCTATTTATTTAAAAAAACATCTATTTAAAATGTCCTTGGACCCAGAGAACAACTCCAGATTCATAAGAGACAAGTTTTCCTAAGTTTCCAAGTTTCTCTAAGCATGACAGATTAGGGGAGAGAGTGCTTCTAAACAGAAGAACAAGCGTGAATTACTTCCCCATGTTCACCTGGATGAGCTTCTCAGTGATCCACACATGCCAGTCACTTGAGTCCAGGAAATGGGAGTTCCCAGCAGGATGTGCATAAATAAATGAAGGGATTCTGGCCTGATACCTAGCTTAGACTGCTCGTCTGCCACTTGGGAAACCTGGTTTTATTCCCGCTTCAAAGTCTACTGCAGATTGAAAAGTGCACTTAGTGCATGGAACTGAAGGAAACTACGTCCAGCTCTAGAGTAAATGCTGTGCTCACTGTGGCTGCATCGTGGCTCTATGTAGGCATGACAGCCTACTGCATATCACTGCCCCTCTCTCCTTTTCCACTGGAAGGAAATGTAGATGCATGAGTAAGTTTAGAGCTATACCGCCCTCATCCAAACTGGGATCCAGGACTGCTCTGTGGAGCTATCCCATAGTCCAGATGCACCTTGAGTGTCCCTAGTTCTCTGTTCTCTCCTTATTGATTAGAGAAAACATGCCCCTGCCTCTTTGGAGGTGGAGAGATTAGATACCATTAGTGAGCCACTCCAGTCAGATGCTGTGGAAGACAGAGAATTCCTTCAGATGTAGGAGTTGAGATGTTTGTTTCCAACTGAACAAAAGCTGACTTGCAGGAAGACTTATCATCCTTTCTCACAGTTCTCTCTTAGTATTGGCATTTCACTCCACTTGAAGGCATCCATCCAAAAGAAAACCTGAACCTTTATGTCTAAACTACATCAGCTTTATTTGTTTGTGTGGAGACTTGCAGGAGCCAGGCTGCTAGTAGTTTTGCAATGCGGGTACAGAATGGCTTCATCCTGAATGTTCATCACAAAACCCAAGTAAAAATGTTGCTATTGCATGAACAAATGTGGGATGAAAAACTCACCGCTTTAATACAGAGCAGATGCTTCCCAATCACTTTGCTTATCTCGTCTTATGACTTTTAATATTCAGCTTCTTCAAGATACTATTTCCACTGAATATTATATCTGCAATTGAGAGTTTTCTTTTTTCTTCCTTTTTATTTTTTTTTTAGTTTTTAAGAGGGCTGTGATACTGGTGTATAAAGAGAACTGCAAACTGAAAAAGAAAATGGTAAGTCTGGTGTGAGTTGTGGTGGTGGATGTTTATGCACAGGATCCTGCTGCAGTGTAGGATGGATCATATTCATGTTGAAGGGGGAGTGGCTGTGGTAAAATGCCACCTCCTCTCACTGGGCTGAAATTTTAGCTAGCACAGATAAAACAAGCGCTCAGTATTCATGTAACAATAAGTTGTAGGGTTTTTTGTTTGTTGTTAATGCTGTTTACTAAGTGGCAGCATCTCCTCTATGTGAGCAATGCATTCATTCTGTCAGGGACAAAACATTGCTATACAGGAATCATTTTCTTCCAGATGGCTTTTATGATGGCCTACCTTAACACTGTGAGGGCTGAAGACGTCTGTTTATAGACCCTTGGTCACTTTGAAAGAAAAGGGAGCATTATAAATGTAACTTTCTCTGGCTCCATTTACAAAACTGGAATACTAAAGCAGCAAGCTGTATATCCTGAGTATCAGTGGCAACGTACCGCAACCTGCAAATCATAAGAGATGAAGGGACTTAAAGAATAGTAGCAGCAGCAGTGACATGATTAACGTTTTCTGCAAATGTACAGTCCCTAGACTGTTTCTTCGTGGAAAGTTTGTTCCCTAGTAGCACTTCTATATCTTTTATCCATTAAAAACGAGTGCTTTTAAAAGCTGAAGCAACTACAAATTCTAAGCCTGTGTCTATCACCATTTCAGCTACATTTACAAGCACACATTAGAGTGGTGAAGGAAAAAGTCTAATGAACTGCAGCTTCTCTTTAGTAATGGGTCTAAAATTAAAACAAAAAAGAACCGCTTCTTAAAAATATCCTCTTGTTTTTATTTTTGCAGCCTGCTAATGTTCGTGCTGCCCACAATTTTGGTGACTTGGATCCATTTAAGTTTCGTTGGCTGATTCCTCTATCTGCTCTTCAAGTTCGGCTTGGGAACACAGCAGGTAATTAATTCCCTTGTACTGAATACTGTGGAATGAATAGTTTTCTGGGATTCTCCAGTACTGCTTCTTCCATATGTCATTTTGGAGCTGCTGGAAACAGGCAGGCATAGAGAAAGTAGTATCTACTGTTGTCTCTGACCTCAGAGGACACAGACCTGATTCATAAACAGACTTCCTCAATTTCATATGCTGGCTTTATTCCTGTTCTTCTCTGAGTTCAGGGAGACGCAGGGTGATACGAAGGTATGACAGAATGGAAATTCCCAATGAAAAAGATAACATGAACAGGATGAGGATTTACCTTGCCTGACATCCTGGTGATGCCCTTACACTTTTCAGTGTGCTGAGTCTTGCATTTTTCCAAATGTGGTAAGCTGACTGCATAACTGGTGTAGCAGAGGGCTGTGTTTTTGTTTTCTCTGAGTTGATCTTTATGATCCTATCCAGTTCTGAACCTTGTGTAAAGTGTCATGTGGTGTCTTAGAGGAAATGGGAGAAGGCCTTCTAAGGCTGGAAGGCAGCAAGAAGCATAAGAATAGGGGAATGCAACTCTTCAAGAGAGAAGGTAGAGTTTTCAAAGGTAGCCCTGCAAGGCTGCTTGCTAGAACTTGAGAGTTCAGGGAACTTTCTTTTGGGTTCTACCGCAGGTGAGGTCTTCTGTGGATCCACCCATATCTATTTTAACACTGCTTTCAGAAGAGGAACTCTACGTGGGTCTTTCTAATGCTGAGGATTTTGTGAAGTATATACAAAAATAACACTTTCTTCTATGCACAGGAACAGAGAACAGCTGTATCTGGGAATTGATACACACAAAGTCAGAACTGGAAGGCAGGCCAGAAACCATCTTTCAGTTATGCAGCAGGTAAGCTTCATATGGAAGTTGGACAAATTACATTAATGAAATTTTAAAAAAAAGTAAAAGACTCCTCTACCCTGTGACCTTTATATCAGCACTTCTAAATGTTCTCCATCTTTAAACACTGACTGAGTGCCTGAATTTAACTGCACAAGATAGAACAGTTTGAAACTACACTGAACTTGATGCAGTAATCCAATGTCAGAAATGTGCACAAATTCCAGTACGATAGAAGCAGACTAATTTTACCAGACCCTTAGTTGGTTAGCAGAAATTGCCTTCTGATAACACCACTCAAAGGGTGATCCTTTGGGACCTGAAGTTTCTTTCAGGCTGTTTTTCTAAAGGAAGTAACAAAGATCTCAAAACTCAAAAGTGTGTGAAATGCCTAACACCACAGAACAACGTTTAGTGCTAAACTACTACTAAGAAAAGCGACTGAAAAAAACCACTGCTGTAAAGCACAACAGAAAGCAGGAGGTCAAATTTGATTTCAGCTGTCTTTCTTTAGATGTGAAAATTAAGATTATCTGTTCTTTAAACTTGCAGTGACTGTGAGAACAAGACTAACATTGTGAAGGTGATCCGTTCTATCCTGCGGGAGAATTTCAGACGTCACATAAAATGTGAGCTACCTCTGGAGAAAACCTGCAAAGATCGCTTCATCCCACTTAAGAACCGTGTGCCCGCAACAGCTAAACTGGGTAAGAAACAGGTTCTCAAAGGGAAAAATGAAGCCTGGAATCCAGAGTTGGCAGATGATTCACAGCTGTTAAAGCGGCTGTATGGTGCTGTGTGCCAGACCCACAAATTCCATTTCTTTTTCAGGCTGAGCAGTTGCAGTAGTTTCTCCACAACTCGGTGTATGACAAGGGCTAGAGGAGATAAGCAAGCTTGCTGTCTCCCACTGTATTCTCGTGTTTGATTTGTCATTAGCTGTCATAAGGGAAGACTTACTAAGGCCCAATTTTGGTGGTTAGAAGCAGACTCCCTCTGGTGTGCAGAATATTGTGTTCTTTCCTCTGGGTTCTCTCTAGTGTCTCATCCCGGCTAACGTTTAAAGCTAAAACAAATAACAGAAGACAGGGCACCTGTTTCTTTCCATGTTCTTAACCTGCATCCCAGCACATACCCTAATTACTTAAGCACAAGCTTCAGACCTTTTATCTACTAGTTGGCTACTACTGTTTCTAGTTCTCTATGTGTTCAGTTGACTAAAATTCCCATTACATCGCAGGGACAGTTCAACTCACGTCTCCAACTTGGCCCATATGTACATATGTGTATATATATATACATATGTATATACACTGCACATAAAGGCAAGCATATTACTCCAGATGAGGTAAAAGTAAAAAAATCTG
The DNA here is from genome assembly GCF_002078875.1 of Numida meleagris. Taxonomy (NCBI): domain Eukaryota; kingdom Metazoa; phylum Chordata; class Aves; order Galliformes; family Numididae; genus Numida; species Numida meleagris. The sequence goes on from NC_034411.1 coordinate 50,085,534, forward strand.
ATGCTTAATTAAACTGTTGGTATCAGAATGCTGACACAGCTGACCTCAGATGAGACTATGTACACTGTGACTGGAAGGGGGTTGTTGAGATGGACAGTATAACCAGATGTTTGGATGAGAAGGTAACTGCCTTCTTCTTCTGCACAGCTTCCACAAGGTCCTTGAAGGTACTGAAGAATTCGCCCAGCAGCGAGTGGAATGGTGACCAGGGGAAGGGCACCTTCCAGGACTCTGATGAGTGCAGCCTGAGCAGCAGCACCCAGAGCAGCAGCTGTAACACCACAGAGAGCATACAGGAGCCCAAAACTTCATTTCCTGATCAACACGTACAGAGCTGTGCCTCTGACTTCTCCAATGCTCTCGTCAAAGAATCTGATATTCTCAGTGATGATGATGACGACTATCAGAACCTAAAGAAGGGCAGCCCTACTAAAGACATTGAAATTCAGTTCCAACGGCTGAAGATTTCTGAGGAACCCAATACTGACTCCGAACGAGATCAAGCTGCAGAAAAGGAGGAAGGAGATGATTTCAAGCTGGGAGAACATCCGAAGCTGGTACGTGGCCATTTCTGCCCAGTGAAGCGAAAAGTAAACAGCACAAAGCGTAACAGGGGGACTTTAATGGCAATGCAGGAACGTCACCAGTCCCTTGACAGCCACTCTGATGCTGCAAACTTGGACCTGAACTCTATTTTGGAGAGGGAATTTAGCGTCCAGAGTTTAACATCTGTAGTTAATGAGGACTGTTTTTATGAAGCTGGGGAGAGGCATGGGAAATCCTAGCTTTCTGAGCACTCTATTTAAAACGTTCATTTGAAGTCCACGTAGAATTCAACAAACTTATTTTGCTTTAAAACCAGTAAATTCATGGAAGCCACAGCAAAACTACTATCTGAATTTCTGCACTAGTACATTTTTTTTTCCACAAATACAGCTGTAAAGGATTCTTAAGTTATTTTAATTTATTGTGGATCAAAAATAGATTAAGTTTGCCAAGGTCTGTAAGTCAGTTCATCCCTTTCAAACAATTATTGGGATTATGTAGTATTCTTGGGGAGGGGAAGGACAGCCTTGTTAGTACTTTTAAGTTATGTGGAAAAGGTGCTAGTGAGCAGCAGAAGGAAATGCAGTGGGAAGTAGTGTAACAAAATGAGTTTTTCAATACCATGGGCATTTATTTTCTTTGGTTTTCATTTTTGCTTTATTTAAAGCAGAATTAAGTTATTTGAATGTGTTTTAGTGCACAACAGTGCAGAAATTTCATTTTTGTATGTTTCCAGATGCTGTTTATACTTTATATATATAGTGTAAATACAAAATCAAAGCTTGGCCTGTAATCTTTTATTTGACTGTATTTTTTATTTTCTCTACCAGCCTGTACAGTAAAAGACAAGTATTGTACTTAGCCATGTTTTCTACTTTTTATCATGCTGCTTTTCTCTTAAACTCCCAAGTTCTTTGCTTTTGTTGTATATGAGAAAGAGTATTAGCTGACCTTGAGGCAGTCTGTGCACTTTATCCTCCCATAAGCCAGTCACTTGAGTATATTTATACAAGGCTTTTGTTTTTTAAATTACTCTGCACAGAGGATTTTCCCAGATAAAAAGAGCATAAAACCCCAGACAACATCTTACATGCTACGAGTATGAAAAGCGTTTCTTATGTTGCAGTAATACACTCACATTCATACAAAATGTATCATTTCAAAATTATTCCAACTTAATTATGTATCTCACAACATACCTTGTGCTGGGTGCGTGTTCTGTCCCCTGAAGTGAGAAGAACTGGTAGGCACATTGTAAGTGGACTGTCCTATAACTTTTGTCTACAGCTGAACAGAGCAAATAAAATAGGAAAGTCCCCTTCCCCACTTTTTCTGAAGTTATTTCTTCCATACCTGAACAGATGTAAGAATACATAAATCAACACCTCTAGGTCAACAAGTTAAATCCCAATTCAGTCCACTGCAATTACAGCTCATTTTCCTCTTCAGTTTGTTCTAGCTGTTCACTACTTTCAGGGGAATGCTTCCTCTTCTTTTGCCGTAGCTCTTCTCTGTAATTGTATGCAAAAAGGCTTGGGTCTTCATCACACATTTTCCTGTATGTGTTGCACAGATTTCTAAAGTGCGACATAGTGAGCTGAAAAGGACGCAGAGTTGGGTCAACATCCGCTGCCATCATCAACTGTTCTGTTTTTTTCAAACGTTCACTTTCAGGAAACAAGATCCTAAAGGCAGGGCAAAGAGAAGACAGACAAGTGCAAACAATTCAGTTTCCATTAAGAGACACAAGGTTCTCTTGGGCTTTTACATAATCTTAAGACAGTTCATTGTCTAAGCAAATAGAAACACAGAAAGGCCATTTTTCTGCAAATGCCATTTTTTAACAATGTGGAAGATTATATTTGTACATAGTGCATCAAACACGTGCATGTATGCTCATGATTAATAACATTAAAAAAGAGCTTTGGGTATGGATACTGTCACAGAGCTTTCTTGGACTTAGCCTAATATTTAAAGAGCAATAACAGAGTCAACTTTGTGCAAAGCACATCAGATCCAAACTACGTAACTTTTCGTAACTTTTTTCAGGATGTTTCATTTCAATGGTACAGATATTATTGTAACTTGTCATTAATACTGTAATTCCAATGCCAGAGAAAAAAAGCTGAGGAAGAAAGGAACATTTAATTATTGTTCACATTTTAATATGGGAAATTGTGCCTGAAGCTCTAGATACCATTTTCTTCTCTATCTCTGTTCATAAATAGTCAAATCATGTACTCTGTGACCTGATACGTTGGCATCTCTCTTTCACAATTCCCCAAATCTTAATTCAAGTCATTTTTAATGTCTCTCAAAAATGCATAACTCCAAGTGCAAACTACTGAAAGCACGGGGCCTGCAAAAGGTCAGGAAGGTGGAAAACTGGCACATGGTTGATCTGCATCCCTCAATTTTCAAATTACCCGCTTTTGTCATACATACATCAAACCTAAAAATGCTGTGCAGGTTGCCTTTGACAGGCTAGGAAACAAGCTTGGCATAACTGAAAGTTAGCTCTTGGTGGATACACAGGGCACAAAACTAAAAAGGGGTCTAAAAGAACAAGAGAAGATGGGATCTCTGGGAGCAACCTGATTTAAGGCGCAATGCGCCTCAAGACCTTGATTAAAGATGTCTCCATTATTTTCAGACGTTCCTAGAGCCAAAAATGTTTGATCACCTTTTATACACAGACTATGAAAGGTCTTATACATGAGCGGTAACTCAAATCATGCCATTTTTCTTCCTGGGTGTCATGGTTTAATCTTACTGCCATGTCTCTCTCTGGTCCCAGAAGTTAAACACAAATGTACACTCATTCTATTACCTTGTTTTTACACAGTATCTTTTGTAAGTAATGTAACAGCCCCATTATGCACCAAAGTTGCTCATTTTTTTCAGGTCAGCTAAAGAGTAAGAGGATTTTGTTTCTTAGCTGCGTGTTAGAGCTGAAGTATGATAATCTGTTACGGAATATGTGATGTCCAAAAGTTCAGATTCGCCCTCCTTGCCACAAAAGAAAGTACAGCAGTTCGTAGCTATTTTACATTACAAAATAGCTGTTTTTCTTTAAAAAAAAACAAAACTGGCAAAAATATTCTACATAACACATACATGCTGATTGCATGTGCCTCTTGATTATACTCTCTACTGAAGACACTTTTTCATGAAGACTGTAAATCAAATACAAACCTAGCACTTCTCCATCGAGAAACTGAAGGCAAAATTCAATGTTCACCTTCAAAATAGCAACATAAAGGCCTTGTAGTTTAGTAAGGTGGCAGCCATCCCAAACTGTGTCAAAACCATGCCCAGCAAACTTCACCTATCCGAAACTACAGCTCTACGCCTCTAGTTCCCTAAAAGCTCTGTCACATACTTCTATAACACCCAACACAGGGCTTTTCCCATACCAAGTCAGACACGTATCTATGCTCAAGTTTTTAACAGGATCCCTGGAGAACAGACTGAAGTTTTCCTGCACCAGTTAGAGAACCTAGTAAATTCTCTCAGTGAGACACAGGGCTTTTTAAAGAGGCATTAAGATCTCCATACAAGGGCAAGCACACAAGTAAGAATTTGACCTTTTGACACTATCCCTCCAAATAAGCAAAATCTCCCACAGATCCCATTTTCTCTCCACGGACTGCAATCGGCAGTTCAGAATTCTGAGACTTTCATTTGTTAACTCATCCGACAAATGCTATTGATTTTCAGTTGCTGTTGTTGTTGTTATTTTGTTCCCCTATCGGAGAGACACAAATTGGAAAGATCACCACTTTATCCCAGTAATTTTAACAGCTTCAATTATGCTAACAAAAATGCACAGTAATTATTATATAACAAAAACAGAGAGGCATTCAGCTCCTAATTTTGTCTCCGTTCTGAAATTGAAAGATGCGATGAACTCTGAATGGCACATTTAAATAAGAGCGAATAAAAACAAATAGAGGATTTTTCCTTCAAGTTCCTTACTCAACTCCGCGGCAGCAGTATTTTCTTCTAAATTGGAAAACACTTTGAACTACTTTTTCTACTAGCTCAAACGGCTGCTGTATCTTTGGTTGCACCAATGGCGTGAAATGCACTACCGCCACATCCACCTGCAAGGAAAGACATAACATGAAGGTATCTGGGCAGATGCATTCCTCTGAGACATCATACTTCTGTACAGTTTACAGGTTAGGTGTCAAGAAACAGGCAGAACACAGGAAGACACTGACAGGTAACAGCTGTGTGACAACCACTGTCACAGCACTTGATTTGGCTTAACTTTCAAAGCCCTGGAGTATTTTAGTCTTTCTTGGTTATCTACATATTTCTAATTAGTTCACACGCCATTAGTACTTAGTACTTTTTTCCCCATGGCACTTCCTCCATCCAGCACAGCTTCCACATCATCTGTAAAGTAATTAGCACTTTCTTCAGATCCTTCCACAAGACAATTCTGACATGATACACAAATTAGACAATATTCGACATACAGGCTGAAGGGCAGCTGGAGAAAATTGGTATTATAATTAGAAATCAAAGCCATTCCCTATATATTTTCTGTTGCTCTAGGGCTTTGACAAAATGAGAGCCAAGGAATTACTTTTCAGTATATTAAGATTTTAAAACTCATATCTATTCAAAGGAATGGTAGATCAAAATAAGTCTGCATTCCATTTAAGTGACAATTGAACTCTGTGTTCAGAGTCTATTTACACGGTGTACCATCACCATTAATCCAAAATTACATTTGTTATTTTCTTTTATAGTTCCTAGATCAGCTTGGTTCACAGACCTGCCTCTTCCCTTGTATCTGAAAACAGACTGAAACAACATCCTGCCTTCAATATACACAGATGTACATGCAAAAAACACAATATGTCATGCAGTTATAGTGACATCGTATTATGTAAAAATGTCCTGAGAAATACTTTTTTTTTTTCTTTTTCTTCCTTTTCCACTTTTTCGGTAAGCAAGACTTTTTTTATAAGACTAAGATAGACAAAATTGCTTTAATGACTAAAATATAAAAATGGTTAAAAAGTCACAAGAGCTTATTTAAAGGTGAGATGACAAGTAAAAACCTGACATATAGAATCTGTGGAGAAATGCACATTTCTCCAAAGTAGTTTCTGAATTTCTCCTGTGCCTCTACAGTTGCCGCAGGCCTCTACCTGTCAGGAAGACCACAAGCACACAATGAAAACTTGTGTTCACACTGAACGTCAGAACATTTTTAGCTTTCTGAACAGGGTAAATACATACTTTGCATGATCAACCACCTCCTTGCACAGAAATATCAAGAGCTTATTTTCATGCATGTATGCTTATCTACGTTTTTGTCAAGAAATATAACAATACATTTGCCCCACAAAACTAGGTACAAGAAAACCACTGGAGACCATTTGGGACCTCCTCTTCCCCTTAATTTTGCAGAACCCATCGTAAGTGAGGTATGAAGATGCCTTTGATTTTCAGAGCAGGAGCTGCATTTTTTAAGAAGAAAATTCTAAAGGGTAAGAAAGAAGAACACAGTGTAAACTCTAAGAGAAAAAAAACAGCTCAACTTGCAATCTCGAGGCCAGGAGGCAATAATTTCTGCTTCTGAAAGAAAACAGCACTCCTCAGCGTTTGTTCCACTACAGACACTGTCTTTTTTGGACCCCAGGAAAGCTGCCTGTCACTATAGCGACAGATACAGGGAAAGCTTTTCACTTGTAATTGGCCACTCCTTTAAAATTATCCGAGCTATTTTTCACTAACCTTTTCCATATGCATCAAACAGAGAGTAGAATTATGAAAACCAATACAGAGTACACAAGAGCACTTAAAACACACAAATTAATCTCAGGATAATTTTATTTGTAACACTTTTTTTAACCCACCAATATTTACAAAACAATGCTCAATTCTAATAAAATAATGAATATGAAAGTGATCCTAGCAATAGATCCTGTACGGTCCGTAGTATAACAGCTATTCTCCTCTTACTGTTTTAGCGTACGAGTACAAAGAAGGTTTATGTTTAGTGAGGTAGGAGGAAGACATGACAAAGCACAATATAATTGTCTGTTGCCTTGCTGATGAAATCAATGCTCTAAATCAGTAAAAATTGTCTCCTTTAGGCTTATTCTAACTGTTAGCAACAGAGGTCTCACAATGGGCAATACATGCATCTTGCAACAAGCCTGTATTAAAAGCAAACCCACGTATCTTCTTCCTAGCTGTAATTTTCTTCTGCAAGGAGCTGAAACCCAAGCAGAACATACATACTACACTTCATTAAAGTGGACTGCCCAAGTTTCTAGTGAGATAGCTCTAAAGCAGCAACTCCATGAACCAAGCGTTCAGCAGCAGTGTTGTGTCTGCATGCTACAGACAAACATTTGGTCTCGCACCAGGTACCTTGATCTCACAGCTCTTTTTTTCTGATGTGAGGGTTTTGTTTTGCTTCCCCCTCAGCAAAAAATAACTGTAGCACTGCACTAAGAGCAGTAACATACAACTTCTTATTACCGTACTGGAAAAAATGGAAGTTTCCTTCCCAAGGATACTTAGAAGTTCTCAGTTCTTTAACACAGATCTCCTCACAAGGAGCACTGCTCCAGGATGAAGAGGCACTGGATTATTCATAATTTCTCACATAGAAGTTAGGGCTTCTGACTACCTTACTAACCACTTCTTTTTGATGGAGCGAAGAGCCACCCAGATGAGGCTTTTTAAAGCACCACAGTGAACTTTCCTACACAACCTCATTTCAGGTTAATGAATTCAGAGACGTGTGTGACGTGAGCAGTGTTCTTCCCCTCGTCTGCCATGTGCTATGCATTAAAGCCTCATTTTAATTTGCTATTCTATCATCCAATCAATAGCACTATAAAGGTCCCTTTGCAATTTTTCAAAGTTAAACCTCATCTTTACTACTCTCATGATTTTCATGAGCAAAAAGTTTTACACCTTCACATTTTTTCCAGACCGTTTAGGTTACACAGCACAAGCATTTGCTTAGATTTGCTGTACAATTCCAATGACCATTTCTTTCTACCTATCTACTCACACCTAATCTTCCAGCCAACTATTTCTCCCTGCAGAGACCTTTCCTCTTTACTCTGTGACAGTTTAATTCTTTCAAGAGCATTGTGAGAGCATCACAGATGCCTTCCAAAAGCCTAAGGAAATCACACCATTGTCCACACATTCTCTGCTCCAAAGAGCTCCAAACAAATTTATGAGACACTGCATGCATTTCTGCAGCGCTTGCATATTATCCACTACTTTTCATTTTTACAGCAGCTTATACCAGTTTGCCCAGTATTGTAGAAAGCTCTTGACAAGCAGAAAAATCCTTAAGAACAACTGAATACGTTGTGCCAGAGTGCACGCATTACATCAGCTCAGCAGCTAGTGAATCATCACACTTGTGCCTATCTGGGAACAGAGGAACTTCTCTCAGATGTGACAACTGACAAGCTATTATATGTCACAACGTCTAAAGGGACAAACCTGAGGATGTAAAATATTCTTCACTGGCAAATGAAAATAACACAATTCTATTCCATCTTTTGAAACACAGACACGGACATGGGAAACCAGAACTCAAAACCAGAACCTTCAGTTATGTCACTGCTACAATCAGAAAGACTTTTTTCCCAGCTTTGTGACTTCTCACCCTGACTTGTTAAGGCCACTTCACCAATAGGGAGCAATTACCGTGTAAGCTTCAGAGCACCTTTATTCCTTCATTCTTTTATATATAATGGAAAGGTAACAGAATAAAGGATGACCTACAGAAGGCTAAAGCTACCAAGGACAGATAAGCAAAACCTGTAGATGAATTGTGCTGCTGTTCCAATTAAAAATTAAAATACATTGCATAGTTCTTTCCTAGGAAGTTTAAACTCATAATGAGATTATATGTGATGAAAAAAAAAAAAACCTACAACAAAACAAGAAGAAAAAAACCCTCTACAGCTCTCAGATCAATTTAAATGAATCATATCCAGCCTGAAATTCATAAGTCTATGGAGTTTCTGGATTCTCATGATTTTTCTCCTCCCTTTTAATCGCTGTTGGCAGCTTTAATCATAGCACTTGGATATCGTTACGTGGTTAGCACTAAGAGCCTCCATGTATTTTTCTCTATAATCTCTTTGCTTTCCCTTTCTAAGTGTTTGTCAAACAAAACTCATTAAACAAAGTAGTCCTTTATTCTCTGGTAGATGGAACTAAGAGAGGGAACAAACAACAGTACTGCACTTGCTGTAGAGAAGAGAAAAAACAACTCTCCAAGAAATTTTTTTAATGCATGCCAATGCAGTTTTATATGAGGAGAAGGGTCAGTTCCATTCAAGAGAAACCCTATATTTCCAGGACATCGACAGCGAAGAAAGCATCTCAGACCTCACATCCAGCAGTAAGTGTTACACAAACAGGAATGTACGATAGCTGTATCTTCTACTACACTTACAATGCTTATACTTGAATTTATCATGCCTTTAATTCAGTTCACCCCACTAATTATAAATATTATTATTATAACTGCCATTTGCACTGCTTTGGGTTTGCGTGTGCATGTTGGAGCTGAAATTCGTAAAAGGAAACAATAAAAAGGCTAGCTCGAGGTCCTAACAAGCTCTCCCAGAAGCTTTTGAATTACTTTTGAACTATCAGGAACATGTCAGTTCCTTCTGCAAAAAGGAGATAAGCCATCTTTCCCGTGGGCCCGATACAGAAAACGATACGTATTTGTCAAAGCAGCTTTACAGTCTGAACAAGCTGAAGGGATTTGGAAATAGGCAAGACTTGGAAATAAGGTTTTTAAATAGGTTAGCTGTTATCATATTCACCTTAACTATAATCATTTTATATACACATAAATTTATGCTAGACAGAGTAATCACATACTTGAACAATTACCTGAATTAAGTACAATGTATAAGTTCTAGTTTATTACTAATCCTGCACTACAGAATCAGAATTACTTGATATGTAACCCCACTAACAACATTGATCAAAAGCTTGCTGTCTTATGTATAAAAATATGAAATAAGTGTACAATGCTACAGTGATTTTGTGCTCCACTCTTTTCAGCTGTATCCCCTACTGTTATAGCTTTTCAAAAATGTTTATTGCCAAAGATCAATTCCAACACTATTGCTCATATTTAGACAGAATGTCTGAGAAAGTGTAAGGTCTGCCCTTTGCTTACCACACCGATAAAAAAACAAGAACTGCCTACAATCCAGCCCCACTCTAAAGGCAGGACAACTTTTCTAATCCTCATCACAGGTTCCAAACTGTGGACTTCCAAACTTCTTCTATCTCTACTATCCCAATGGTCCCAGCGATGTAACGGCAACAATTCTATCTTCACAGGTGCTTCCTACCAACATAGGAACGTTGTGTACCAACGTTCTAATCCACTAAATGAAATTTGGCCTTTAAAGCAAGAATAGTATTTCTGTTTTTAACAAATTTTAAAAAGTGCCACCGTGAGGCAAATTTGCAGATTATTTCAGATAGGTTTCTGATTTTAAAAAATGCTCTTACACAACTAAGTTGTGCCATACGAGTATTAAAAACAGTATTTCATTTTATAGACAAAAGCACATCATATTCACTCCTATGAGAGATTTGCTAAGACTACTGGTCCATGCTGAGGACTGAGAATCACTAAGTGAAAGTAAATTAATTATTCAGATATGTTACATATGTGACTTAATTGTGAAAATACTGCAAGAACTAAGCACCATCTGACTCACCTTCAAAAAAAAAAATTTGCTAACAGTTACTGAAGAAAAGAACACCAGTATTTAAAGAGCTGAAATAAAGGGTTACTTGGAACTGTAACTGACAGGTAGTATCATCAGTGCTCACTGCTAAAAAACAGTCAACAGGAGTTGCAACTACAGCCGTGAACACACTTACAGAAGACATGCTGTGAGTACACTATATCTTTCACTGCAATACTCTTCCACAATGGCTGATAATCTGCGAGTTTCTAGCATTCCACTTACAATGTGCAGTTGTCCTGTAAGCCTGTAATCTGCATACTACAACTGAACACCACTCTGGTAAACTACGTTTTGTTTGATGGCTTGCAATCACGTATGACAGAGCAGCTCCCCCTCACAGGCAATGCTAAAACACTGTCCGTTTGTTATCACTGACAGTCAAGTGCCTTGCATACAGCTGCTCAGCTGCTCTCATCTGCTTGCAGGGTCACATTCAGTTACTCATTCACACAGCTCTGATTTTAAATGCAAGCTTTTTTTGTTTGCTGATTTCTTTTTCTTTCTCGCTGCACTTCTCCTCCCCCTCCTCTCTATCCCACAGCCAGCTCCAGCCTTGGCTACGAAGCTACCAACCAGTTGCACGCATTTACAAGAGAGAAGCGGGCAGACAAAAGGGGACAGCAGATAACCATGGCATCAGCTGGTCTGCAGTTCTTTGCTTTTATGCTGGCTTTGTTTGGCGTTTTTGGAAACATCGCAGCCACCTTGCTACCGAACTGGAAGGTTAATGCAGATGTTGGTTCCAACATCATAACGGCTATAACACAGATGCAAGGACTGTGGATGGACTGCACGTGGTACAGCACCGGGATGTTCAGCTGTACCCTGAAATACTCTGTTCTGTCTCTCCCCGTCTACATCCAGACTGCACGAACCACCATGGTACTGTCTTGCATCCTATCAGCCTTTGGGATCTGCATTACTACAGTTGGGATGAAATGCACAAAGTTGGGAGGGGACACCGACAGCAAAAGTCACACTTGTTTTGCTGGAGGAGTCTGCTTCATTCTCGCAGGAATTTTTGGATTAGTACCAACATCTTGGTACACGAGAGAAATCATTTCCAATTTTCTGGACCAGACCATTCCAGAGAGCAGCAAACATGAACCGGGAGGAGCCGTTTATATAGGATTCATTTCAGCAGGGTTTCTGCTTGTTGCAGGTGCGATTTTCTGCACTTCCTGCTTTAAAAAGCAGCAAGGAGCACGGATTTATCCTCCAAAGCAGCAGCATCTCCCATCCGCAATGCACGAGAGCAATGCAGGTTACAACCTGAAGGACTACGTGTAAACACAGTTGTTTCTATCCACTGAGGATCTTTTTTATTGCTAAGTGTACTCTGATTACTTTAAAGAATGTATAAAACAAATTTTCTTCCATCTGGGCTGTAATTATATTTACATAATGTATTTTCTTAGTGGTATCAGCAAAAAGAACAGGATAGGAAACAATGCTTGAGTCTGCTGCAGAAGTTCTTTTTTGATTGACTTTTCAAACCATTCTCTTTGACTTTCCTAGTAAGGTTTACTGAAGAAAAATAAATTATTGCAGCATAAGCAACAGTACATGTAATGTACTGACAGCTTGTTACAGCAAAGATGCTTCTATTTAGTAAATCAGGCTACTGGTAACAGAACGCTCTATATGGTATTTTACCTTTTTCTTTTTAATTATGATGTAAGGAAAAGACCCAACCGTTCTATGTCCAAGAAGCCCAATTCAACAGTTTTTAAGTAATGGACACATCTGCCTTTCATTTTCTGTTCTAAGTTGTAACTAGATTTCCTAAGCAACAACAATAAAGGGCAAAAAAAAAAATAAATCACCCAATACAAAAAAAAAACACCAACAACCAAACCAACAATAAAAAACTGTACTCTCAACCTTAGCTGCACAGCATTTGCCTATCAGGAAGGTATCATTCAGATGTTGCCAAAAATGTCTCTCACCCCCTGAACCGCCACCTGCTGTGGATTTCATTTATTATTGTTAATCAAATGCCGGTTGGGCACTCTCCAGCTGCTCATCTATCACCACACAATCAGTGTTAGATGCGAGGAGCAACACAACTGAAATGTAACTGTGACTACGAAAACGTCTGCAAACTGTAATGTGGGATACAAACTATTCATCTGTTTACATGAAAAATCTGGAAGCATTTGGCTTACAGCTACCATTTACTGCCTTGAATTTTTCCGGCCTTCTAAAAGAACCTTCTAGGTGCTTTTAATTATTCCACCAAGGTATGTTTCAGGCCCACTCCCAGGCATCTTATTAGCATAAAATGTAACATATAACGGTGATAAAGAGAACGCTACTACGCTTAAATGTATTTGTTAACTCTTTTATTTTGATCTCTTATCTTAGACCCTTTAACCTCTTCTTTCAACGAACAGATTTTGTTTCTCATTGGTCATTGGCAGAAGATGTCCTACTTAAACATTTCACTGAATGAGAGTCAGACCGATGCCCATTTGTTAGCACAGGTAAGAGGATATGATGCAGGCCCTTAAATTTAGGACTATTACAATGCTGGACAAGTCTTTCAACAAAAGCAACTGCTATTTCTTTTGTACGTTTATATGCAACTTTCAGTTCTCATGTTATTACCTCCAAATTCACAAGAACAGTATAAAGTGATCATAACATTATCTATGGAATTAATGCGTTGGAAAAAATAAATCTTCTGTCACAGCATTTTAGAAAGTCAAACGCTTTATACCTAATAACATAAAAAGTCTTTGTTCTAGCATCTGCATTCTCTGAAAGAAACTTCAAACTTCATCTTGCTTTTATTACAGCTATTACGTAGCCATTCTGAGTTTCTTATCTATTCATCAGGGAGCTTCCTTTGTACTATTCCTATAACTTTTATCAGCAGTTACTTAGTACTGCGGAGACATAACTGAGCAAAAAGCCAATTTTCCTTTGCTTAAGACAGAATGCTGTGCAGCACCATCTTGTTCCTTAAGACAGAAGCCCATTATGACTCAACATCCATAGGTATTGTTAAACTATTATTCATTCACTGAGCAAATGAGGTAAACAACTCGTTTCCAGAAACCATTCTTCTCCACCTTTTGAATGGGGGCCTGACATGACACTATGCTGCGATCACTGCTAACGCATGTGAATGAAATCTAAAACAGGAACCAAAGACGTTTTTACATAAGAAAGATGTAGTAATTGTAAACTCCAAGCAAAATGAAATATTCTTCAGTTATACAAGCAGCACATTTTTCTTTTTAAAACTTCACACAGAAGTACCTGAACTTGTTTGGACACCAATGAAATAAAAATCAAGCACTGCATTATTCACAACAGCTGCAAGAGCTTTCCAAGGAGGCAAAGGTTCTACCAGCAACAGTAACACCTCAAACCATGTCAGTCCACCCCAAAAAGAAATGAACAAAACAGAAGATCAAGCTACAACAGGAGTTAGAAGGAAACAAAGTGTCAGGTCTGCCTGAAAAGCTTGTATTATCAGCCTTTGCAATATAATTCATATTTGCTGTAAATCAAAGAAACATATTCAATAAATACATGTTCAAGTTTAATGGTACTGCTTTTTTGAGAGGTACTTATTCAACTAAGCAACAACTGATTATAGGATTGGCTCATACTGAGACATTTGTCACACATCCATGAGTTCTCTCCCCCTCTCAATCAATTAAGGCCTATTCAATACAGGAAAATGGAAATTTTAGTTATAGCTACCCAGTGCTGAGACACGGATGGCACAAGATTTTTCACTATAGCTCTTCTATGTTCTTGTACAGCAACCACAAAATTGGAATTTTGGCCTTACTGAACACTACTTCACATACTTAACTGTCAGATTAAAATCATCAAAATATTAAAAAAAAACAGCTAGAAAATAGCAAAACAAATACAAACAAATGCAAACAAAAATGCAAAGCAAAAAAATTAAGTGCCATATGAATGGTCATTTTTCTTCACAACAGACTGCTGTCACAAATATTAATGCAACATGTCTGGACAGTTACTTGCTCAAAAAAAGAATTCTATACCATCATCAGAATATGCACAGATATAGGCTGTAGAATTCACTGTAATAGGAGAAAGCAAATGACCTTCTATAGGTTCTCAAGAGATATGCCTGAGGAGTAACAAGACCCACAGAGAGATTGTGACAAAGGGAAAAGATGATTTAATAAAGAGCCAAACCAACCATTTTAAGACAATCTTTCAGAAGCAGCAAATAGATTTCCATGTGTACTTGGGGCAAACAGATCCTACTTGTTGTCATGCAAACGTTTTTACAAAAAGAAAAAGAAAAAAAAAAGAAAGATCTGCAATCAAAACGCAGTTTAATTTACTCATTCTTGTTTCCTGTAACCCTAAAGGATGTATTAAAAGAATAAAAAATAGTAGCAGGAAATAAAATGACAGCAAAGACACTGTTCTTCTCTCAAGAACAAACAGGAGAGAAAAAAGATGGTTCCTTTTTTAAACAGGGAGTGGGATGTATGTGACTAAGTGGTACAGCAAATATGAGGGAGTTCAAAATGCTGAAGATGAGTAAGGTGAAATGCACAGACTACAGATGTGGTAAAAATAGAGATCTGTGGCATTTGAAAAGCTTTTATTAATCAGGGTCTTTCAGAAGACCCAACAAATTTTCCAGGCACGGTCTTAAACTGTCTATAACAGAAAATTGTAAAATAATTAGCTTTTCAAAGATGCTGCAATCCTAGCAGACTATCCTGTCACTAAATTTACATCTCCAGAAACGAAACACCCAAAGAAGTACAGTGATCTTGCAAATAGACCTGAACATCAAAGCCAAGTTCTCAGCAACCAGAAAGAAAAGCATCTTCTTGAGCCATGGATGCTTCATTTCATGTGTATCACATCATCATACTTAGTAGTATGGAGATGCTGAATTGAAGCACCCAACTGCTTTCCTGTCTGAAAATCAGATGCATTGCCTAACTGAAAAATTAATAATAAAATCAGAAGAACATAACAAAACTTACATCTGGCTTTGGAACAAAGGCTTGGCCTGGAATTACAAAACAGTTCTCAACAGTACAGAGATGCTGAGACATGATGGACAGTCTGCTACGTTGCTTGCCTCCTGTATTAGCTGTGAGCCTCTGTTGAAAAATCAAAACACATGAATCAGTGAAACTGAATGGACAATACTGTCAATTACATTAAAGCTTGATTATCACTACAATTGAAGATAAATTAAAAAAACCAACTAAATCTTAAGAGCTCACATCAGAGTTTATGCCCAAATCGTCTAGAATTATTTTCTCCTGTATAATACCATTTCATCATGATACCATGCTAATTTACAACCTCAGTCCTTCAATCAAATGCACATGGAAAGGAGCTCCCTGAACTTCTGCAGAACTTAATAAATGTCAACATAGTTTTGTATGGGAACATGAGAAGACTAAACCACTGCGACTGCAGAATTTGAATCAAAACAGTGCTGGCTGATACTATTTTCACATCCTTTCCTTCTACTGTTTTTTTTTTTATTTTCCCTTTCTTCCAAAATTAAAGATCCATAAACTCAAAATGAGATACTGAAGAAAATGTCTTTGTTATAAACTGATCTATGATTACTACGTATGCAAGGAAGTCTAATCTACTTAAGTTTAGATACCTAACAATACAAGCATTTAATACTTAAAGTTCAAGTTAGCAGTTCTCTGATTTTCCCAAGGAATTTCTCACAAAGGTTATCAAAAAGTCACCAGACAAAAGAGGTTTTCTACGCTTCACAAGCTGGCATGAAACATGTTCTGCTTGTTTTGCTATCAAAAACAAGAGTTAAACACAAAAAGCTCTCAGTAAAACCCCTCTTGCATGGTGGAGAACGTTACAGGCAACAAATGAATTCTGAAGAATTTTGAAGATTTCTTATCTTATTTATCACTACCTTAATTTTTTAAAAAGGAGCAATTTACATATCTAATAACATCTATATATTATATGGCTTCATGTGAAATCCATGCTGATGAATTCCTGCCCAAACTATATCAGAAAAACAAACTAAACTCGCTGCTTTAATTTTTCTTTTTTTTTCCTAATTTCCAAGGAGTCTAAACAGCAGCTGAAGTATTAGCTTGGAACAAATATTTTTCAACAATTTCTCAGAAAGCAAACTCAGTGATTCTTTTAGCCTACATAAGCATTTAAAACTACCTTTTATTGCTTCAGAGGAAACTTATTAAAAATAAATAAAAATGTGGAAAAAAAACAATTAGAAAGTCTAACAACGCAATCAGATGCGCACTTCCTTAACTCTGCAATGGAAATGAAATGGACAGCACTCAGAGTTCTTCAAATGCCAATTCAAACAAGCCAGTCTACTTTCCATGAAAACAAGTCTCAGGCGTAGCTCCCGCCTTTCAGTTTACAGAGGGAATAACTTAAGAACATCCACCTCTGGGCAATAACATCTTAAATAACTTCAATCACATCTGCAGGAACGTACCTGAGTACGGCACTTCACAAAAACGCTAGGAATATTACTTCTGTAACCTGAGCTACTCAGGTAGTTGGGTTTTTTCTCCCTTAGCTCTCACAATTTTCTTTGTTCCATTACATTATGTTACCCTTCCACAGAACTCATGGCATACACAACCAACACTTTCTACAGTATTTAGGCTCTTAGCTTACAAAGGATCAGTGAGGATATCAAGCTTTTAAGAAATTTTCCTTTCAGATTAAAAAAAAACAAACTTATTCACTGATATTTTATGTATTATTTTCTACTGTGTTAAACTGTTCCGTATTTGTGGGTACTGAATATGCCTGTAGTTGCCAAATATCAATGGCTAAGCTACTTCAGAGTACCACAAGAAAGTTTTGATTACCATTCTTCCAAATCATAAAACAAAATAGCGTATCCCAAAAGAGCATTCATTATGAAAACACAAACCATAAAGTATGAAATTTTTGCATCAGTGGAAGCTCTGTGTTTGAATAAGCGCTAGAACAGGAATCAAGATGTCCCAGAATGTAAAGTCAACAACAATTAACACTGATTAATTATACAGTCTTGAACATACCATTCCACTTCCTAGTGTTTTTAACTTCTCAGCTTTCTAAGTACGAAGAATTTAAGAGTGCATGGCATTTTGCATCTCATTTGAGCTATGTTGGGTGCAGAAGCACTATAATCTGCAAGTCACCATCAGCGTACGCAGCTGGTTACAGCTATATAAAGTACAAAGTCCATTTATGATCTCAGCACTAGGCCACTTTTTTCACTTGCTGTCACAAGTCTTCGTTTATTATTAATCATCACTTTGCATTTTCTATCTTTGTCCATGAGCCATATTTTACAACAAGGTATAATCTCAGATGACATGAAGTCCTTCTGGAAAACAGAACAGGATATTTTTTAAAATGTCTGAGCTCAGAACTGAATTAAAAAACCCGGCTCATTTCATAACAAACGTTTGTCCCTTGTGTTCTCTAGAGCCATCTGCTGGAAGAACTTCAGTACTTTTCTTGAAACTCAATTGCAGAGCTAAAGCAGTAACAGCACAGATTGGTTTTCTATGACCTCAAAATGACAGCAGACATGCCACGTGCATGTATAAATAATTAATTTGTGTACAGTAAAAAACAGAGTAAAATTTTACTTTTATAATTTTCATTATAAAAGCTTAAAATTAAAGCAACACAATTAAAGCAACATAACACATTTAGGTTGCATAGAGGAAACTTGTTATTTCCTATTTCCAGCTGATTAGATGGAAATTCAATCACATAGAATCACAGAATTGCAGGGGTTGGAATGGACTTCAAGAGATCATCAAGTCTAATCCCACTGCTAAAGCAGGTGCCCTACATTAGATCACACAGGGAGGCGTCTAGAAGGGTCTTGAATATCTCCAGAGAAGGTTACTCAGCCTTTCCTCATAGGGGAGATGCTCCTGGCCCTTTATAATCATTGTGGCCCTCCACTGGACTCCTTCTAGGAGATGCCTGCTCTTTTGAACTGGGGAGCCCAGACAGAACTGGACACAGTAGTCCAGACATGGCCTCACCAGGACAGAGCAGAGCGGGAGGATCACCGCGCTCAACCTGCTGGCCACGCTGTTTTTAACGTACCCCTGGATACCATTGGCCTTCTTGGCCAGAAGAGCACAGTGCTGGCTCATGGCCAACTTGTTGTCTACTGGGACCATGAGGTCCTTTTCTGCAGAGCTCATCTCCTAAGCTGTACTGATGCAGTTTTCAGGCTGACACACAGTTCCTCTTTTTTTTAAAAACAAACAAACAAACAACAAAAAAACCACAGCCACTGGAATCTGGGTAAGAATCACAGAATCACAACAAATCTCCATGCTTATGGTATGGTTCATGCAAAGGCAAAAGAAATAAACTGTTAAAACTGAAAGCATTCTGGGCTAAGTCCTCCTAATATTAATTTACCTAATTTTAACACCAATACGTAGCAAATCAATTTGGCCTTCTTTGATAATCTAACTACTGAGACATGGTAAAAACCTCAATTTGCTCTTGAATTTGCTGTGACAGAACTCAAATGACGTTTTTTTTTACTCTCATAACACTGGCAGAAATCCATTCATAATTCTGAAATCAAGTCTTGATCAAACCAGAGTAAGTTTCCATGGCCTCAACCAAGCACTCCCTGTGTTTGAAGTGTTTAGCATTATTTCCAGTTGTGCTTAACGTCTTCCAAATTTGCAGTTTTTCCTTATTTCAAGGAAGGCATTTCTCTTTCACCCAGGGTGTTTCGTGACATTATTGAGATGTAAGGAAAAACAGACTGATTAAACGGTGCATTAATGACTGTGAGAGAAGGAAGGTAGTTAAGGACAGAAGAGCGCTGTGGAATCTACTAAGGCTGAAGAAATCAGACTTAAAAAACAAACAGATTAAGCATCTTCAGGAGATACATCACTCCATAAGAAAAAAAAAAAATCATGTGCCAAGCATTAAAATTCATAACTTACAAGTACATAAAAAGAAAACTGAACCAACATTTTCCTTTTTTTTTTTTTTTTTTTTAAAAAAAAAACAGGCTACTAAGATTGTCCTTGTATTAAAAAAAAAAAATGTTGTATCATCTTTGCCATCCTTAAAATTTAGGGAAAACAGTAACATCTTACCTCTGCCACTTCCTTCTGAAAAGTCAGTGTCATCTGTGTCCTTCCATAAATAAAAGGTCCATCTCTTTTGGAAACATTTTCAAGCCATTTGATGATTAGAGGAGTTGAAACACTGAAGGGTAGATTTCCAATGATATGAATATTTGGTGGCTCTGTTCACATTTAATGGGGGAAAAAAAAAAAAAAAACAACTGTCAAAAAGTTTTGGATAAGATCTGCCACGAAAGAATACTTACATAAGAAACATATGAGCCTATCAATCTAAACTTAAAATATAAAAACAATTTTTATTGTGCCACATTAAAATTATGCCTTTCCACTTATACTCGTCTTACACTGCCAAAACTGTTACTGCTCATGGTAATTAGCTGCAGAAAAAAAAAAAAGGTTAGGTTTGGTTCACGTTTACATTAGAATAAATTAGTAGCTTTCAGCTGATTTTCAGCTGATCAATAGATTTCAGCTGAGCTACTCCAGAATACCAGAAATACATAATTTAGACATTTCCATTTCCATTCAACTATGACTATCAGATACAGAGAAAATAGCCACACTCATTATGCTGTTCAACATGTTTTGTCCCAGGGGCTTTGAAGACTCAGGGGAGTCAAAACTGCAAGTTGGCTCAAAAGAAAGAGAGATCTCTGTCTGCAGAGTTCTATGTGAAATCAAAAAGCTGTAACTTGTACAAGATAGCTCCTTAGCCATGCAAAGTTATACGTATTGTTCAGTTCTGCGTTGCATCAATGTATACGTTATACAACAGAAAGCAGGTATTGCAGTAGAGGTGGACAGAAGAAAGTGCTGCCGTTTCTTAGATACTGCAGCATCTATTTACACGGATGGCAGACGACAACATCAAATTCAAGCTGGGTTTTAGGCACAGTTTACTTATTATTCACTTTCGAGGCTGAGATATTTCTAGGATATTCGTGATTTTTCTCAAATACCAGAGACAGATAAGTGTATTTCTGAAATCTACAAGTATTTCATATTTTCATATGGCAATAGTAAAGTGTATCTTAGTCTAATTAATTAGTTGCAAAGACAACAGTGACTTATGTGTACATATGTTCAAGAAAGGTAGATTTTTAAAAGCCATACTACACCTTCATACACCCATTTGGTCAGTACTGTTTTGTGAATCTTTGCAACAGAGCAAATATGGCACAGAATTTTCAAGGTGAATATAAAATGGCAGTCTTTTATGTCCTAAATAAGAGATGTGTTTACTGTTCTTTAGGCACTGCAGACAGTGACTCTACCTTAAACAAAGAGATCTGGAAAAAGGACCTCAGAGGTCATTTCCAATTTATCTGTTAAACGTTTCAAAACGAAGGTGAAACTAAGTCACAAGAAATCAGATTTGAAAATAAGGAAATCTCTGATTAGATTCTACTTTTGTCAAAGGTATACAGTTGAAATCAAAGCAGTAAGAAAGCCCACTTTTTCAGAACACATTTCCTAAAAGCTTCAAAGAAAATTACAGAAATTCTTCAGTGGAACGATGTCAGTGGCGGCTTGTCTTCTTCCAAGGAGAAAGAAGCTGGGAAGAAAGCATACAATTTGGTTTGCTTTTATACTTCCCAAGAGTTGCTAATATACAGTCATGATACCCTAAGGCAAATAACTGCAAAGCTTCTCAATAATGTTGACTGAAGTGAATGTCACACAAATTCCGCTCTTTCTTAAAAGAGAAAGGTGATTCTCTAATTGTTTCCTTACCTTCAAAATGCTCCAGAAGAGAGCAACGCAAGCACTGAGTGAACTCCAGCTATACATCTGCACTTAACTCAGAAGCCTTAAAAAGATACCAAAATAAGCCCAAATACTAACCATCCTCCCAGTTCCTCTTTAAGTGATTTGGAAAAGCCTTCTCCATCTTATACGTCAGAATATCTCCATGAACAATGCGCACTTTTCCTGGAGCTGCTTCAGACAGCATCTGTTCATATATAAGCAAGTAGAATTTACAGTGAATATAAAACACCCTGATTTTCAGCATCATCCACAGCATGAGCAAAACCTCTGCTATATATTTTTCTTCAATATACAAAAACAGTAACAATTAAAACTGAGCACTTAAAAACTGTTTACCTTCAACAAGCAAGAATTAGTGAAAAAAGTTCAGTATGTATCTAAAACCTTACTATTCACAGCTGCACAATTCCTAATAGGGAGTTTAAACCTGAAAAGACTGACAAGATTCTCTTCAACAAAGACAATTAACAAGCTCTACACTATTAACAGATTATGAAAGTAACAAGTTTTGGAAAGCTTTTGGATCTATTACAGTATAACATGTTCCTGCCCACGGCAGGGGGGTTGGGTGATCTTTAAGTTCCCTTCCAACCCAAGCCATTCTATGGTTTTATGATTCCACGTGATTTAAGTGCAATTATTTTCAACAAGAAAAACAAACCTAACCACAACTCCAAATCACTTAATGGGTTTTCCAGCATTACATTAGCAACTATATTGCATACAAATTCACTAATCTGCTGTGATTTGTCAAATTTTTCTTTGAAGCCATTCCAAGTGCTGAAACAGGATGAAAGATAATGTAAGATCAATGAACTTAGAAAACAGTAAAGAGGAAACCAGCAGCCACCTACACAAAGGATTATTAAAATATGTTCTACTGTTTTTTAATATTAGTTTCCATGTCAGAAGGAATGCAGGTTTTATTTAGTATCGTACTTAACATAATTGAGAAATGCATTTGACAGCAGAAAAATCACAATTCTATACTTGCAATTTGAAATTAGAAATTGAGGGAAGTCACTGAAACTTTCTTCATTTTAAGGCCAACGTGTGCAACTAACATGGTTCCAGGAGCTCTTATGCATCAAGTACCTGAGCTGAGTAATTTTCCGTTATGCAGATCCTCTTGCTCTTCACATACAAGTGAAAGGGCATGGTTCAAAAAAACTGAAAATGGTCTTCCTGGAAGAATTGTAATTCAAATTACTCTCCAACTGAGAGCACCGTCTCTTTCCTCATAAATCTTTCCAGCCTAACAAGTATTAGGGCATATGGCACAGGGTGTTTGTGATTCTTTACAAGTGAGACAATTGACAGACTCTCAGCTTGTGTAAACTGTTACTCTGAACACATATGCTCTTCACTATATTTCCATTTTGCAGTAAAGAGGATCCCAACTTCAGCTTTATGATAAAGATCACAGGCAGAAAAAACAGTGAACGAAAAATGCTGCATGCTTCATATCAGTGTCTTATAAATACCTAAAAAGACATTTATAAAACAACAAGTGGGGACTTGTACTTAATTTCTGAGATCTTCTGTTAAACAAATCAAAAAACTTTTATGGGCATTCAATTATTGATAAAGCATTTCATAAGGAAACGGGAAAAGAAAGAGGTAATATGACCTATATTATCATAAAAGAAAGACTAATTCTGTAATACATCTTCTTTGGACAAAAAAAAACCCTAAAAAACAAAAACAAAAAAACCTGAAGACACTTTGGCCACTGTTTTTCTTGCTAGGTTTATACAGTCAAATTCTAGAACAGGAAATTTTAATAGCAATACAAGTAGATGGTATTTAAGAAATGCCCCAATGAATTGTGAACTTACATCAGCTACAAAGAAAGGAGCATAAATTTAAGTGGGCTTTTTTTTTTTTTTTGAAGATGTGAAATAAATGCTTGTTTTATTCTTCTGTATCCGAATGTAAACCTACGCTGAACTGTTTTAACTGGAGATACATGCTCACAATTTTATAAACTTTATGGCAAAATTATTAGGATTAAAATGAAAAATAAGATCAAAAGACAACAACTTTCAAACTACTATTTCATGGATAGCCTCTTTAAAGCACCTGAAACACCCCAACATTAAAAAAAGAAACAGACAACCTTTATTCAATTGCAGCATCAGATCAGGAAGAGACAAGGGGTACTTGTTATGACTAATTAATTGCCATAGCACATGTTTTCATTTCAAGCAAATGATAGCTCTGATTTGAGCTAAAGTACCAAAGCTGTTTTCAATGCTCCAATCTAAGTAAAGACACTTTGAACCTTTCTATGTTCTTAAAATGTTCACACGTACATTTACATGAATCATTCTGGAGTTGATACCTGCAATCCTGGAATAAATCGAGTATCTTTTTCAACCAATAGGAGTTGTTCAACACCAGCATTGAGAATAGACCTGGTAATTCCTCCTGGCCCAGGGCCCACTTCGCATACATGAGCATTTTTCAGCTTGCCAGCTTGTCTCACTATCTTGTCTGCAAGACAATAAGAACATACTAAGCCTTTATTCTCCCAAGGATCCGGCTTACTAAGATAAGCACACTTGCGCTCTAACAATAAACAATGAGTTTATCTCAGAATAGACACAAACAGTGACACATCCCACTTACACAATCACATGTCTGCTAGATACTGCTTTACTGTTCCAGTGTTTAAAGAAAGGCTATTTCCAGTTTAGTGTCTTTCACGTACCTTGATGCTCATTACAGAATCAAATAAAAGGAGAATATTATTTTTTATCTGTAAACCAGCAGTACTGTTACTCCTCCTGTAAGTAAGCACTCAACAACTTAAGGTCTCAGTACTTATCTTTATAAAGGTATATCACTACAGAACACCTGTTTTAAGGAAATAAGATGCAAAAAGGATATGGGAAAGTTCTAACAAGACTACTGTACACGAACAGAAAGATACGACATTGGAAGTCATTACAGATTAGCAGGAAAACAGATTGTAAAAGGCTTAAAGTAAGGATTAAAAACATAACTAATGAAACAAAGAGATTCGTAGGAAGCATGGAGTGGAATGCTAAGGGAAACTATGCTGCTCACTCTACACGTCTTCTAAACATGTAACAAAAACAAGAGATTCTGAAAATCTGTCTAATATAAGGTTTTACTAAACACATTCAGACATTTTTACTCCAGTGTAAGAGTCTGGTTATTTGTAAGACGGAATAGTTTTATATTCACGTTCCTAATTTTTATCAGCTTGAATAACAACATAGAATAGAATCATCAGGTACATGAAGCTACACTGCATTGACTGCTGCAAAACCCAGCCACCACTTGGACAATAAAGAAATCCACTACAAATTGCACACTGCCATCTTTGTCAGCCACTGCTGAGTTGAAGCTGCAGAAAACTGAATTGTAACTGGTCTGAAAAGCTACAAAATTTATGACAGACTGATACAACCAACCTTCCTAAATACAGCATGTATTATATTAAAATACAGGAGTAACAGTATTTGTTGTTATTTATAATAACCTGAAAGAAATCCTTCATTTTTGAAGCAAACATATAAACTCAACTCACATGTAACTTACCAAAACTTCGCAACGCTTTGATAATTCTTGACATTTCTTTTTAAATGACAGTACTCGAATGGAAATGGTACTACACAGGCTTGGAGTTTTGCATTGAACTGATATTTTGATATTGATCCTTTATATAGAAATATACCTAAAAATTATTCTGTAAATTACTCTATAAAGAAACACTTTTTCTAGGAATTTACAAGCAAAATCAAGCAGTCTAAGCTAAAAGAGCTTTCAAAGATGTCTCTTGATTGTCATAAATTGGACAGATGTCATCATGCAAACATCATCTCCTTAGCTAGAAACAAGATTCTGATGAAACTCAAGATACATACTTTATAATAGCTAAAAAAGCATAAAATAAAATATTTAACCTGTCAATCGCAAGTCCAGCAAAAAATTCTGGGATAGTTCTTTCTGTGCTCGAAGACGAAAAAGCTTAATGATCTCCCCCACCGTTGGCAGAGGAGGCAAATGGAAAGCAGTGGCCTTTCCTGCAGCAGCCATCGGACGGAACTGGGGAGACACCAACAAGATGGTTCTGGCATTCACAGCGAATTCACATGTCAGAACTCTATGGAGCTTACAAACCAAGAGATGGTTTACAGATCATTAGACAAATGCTGGATATTACCCACTGGCATTTTCACTGTTGGACACAATGCTTGTAGTAAGCATCTCTTTGTGGGAGCTGGGCAAGAGATTCATTTGGCAGGTTTGCCAAAACACCAGACAAAACAAAACCCTCCCATGACTGTTCACTTTCAATCTTTCCTTACTTTTTAACAATATCATAGAATGTCTTGGGTTGGAAGGGACCTTAAGGAACATCAAGCTCCAACCCCCCTGCCACAGGCATGGCTGCCAACCTCTGTATCTAATACTAGACCAGGCTGCCGAGGGCCCCATCCAACCTGGCCTTGAACACCTCCAGGGCCGGGCCCCCACAACCTCTCTGGGCAGCCTGTTCCAGCACCTCACCATTCTATTGGTAAAGAAATTCCCCCTGATATCCAACCTAAATCTCTCCTCCTTCAACTTAACATATAATTAAGGATTGCCTGTTTGGTTCATGGTGTTATGTAAAGCAAGAACATATCTTACTGTCCATGAAAAAGCATTAAAAGAATTCACTGCTAAGTCACCTGCTCCTCTAAGCAGAGTTAAAGACAGGAATTGCAGGTGTAAGCAACAACACGAACTAATTTTTAAAAGATTTTCCCCCCCGTTCACCAAGGCAAACCACTCCACCCCCGGCCCAGGCCAATCCTTTCAGCCCTTGGGCCCAACCAGCCCCAAAGTCCCACAGACAGGCGGGGCTCCATCAGGCCCCGCCCCGCCCTGCGCGGGGCCACGCCTCTGCCCTCTCCCCAAAGGCCGGGCTGCCCACGCGCGCCATCCGCAAGCGTGGGTAGGGAGAAGGGTGAGCGAGGGGGGAAGCTAAGCGCCGCACGGGGCTGCTGCGCGGATAAGCGCTGCGCTGCGCCGCGCCGCACACGCCTCATCTCCTGCAGTGAAAAATGAGATCTCACGAGCAGCACGCAAGCAGCGCTGCAGTTTCTTACGGCGTACGCGGCAACTGACCCGGAAAAGGAAACGCCTCTCCGCCCTGCGGCCTGTCCTGCCAGCGCATGTGCTCGCGCAGCGCCCTGGTTGGCGCTGCGGCTCAGGGCAGCGCTGCGCATGCGCCCCGCGGTGGGCGAGTTCCGAAGGTGTTCCAAGTGCGCATGTGCGGGTGGGGATGAGCTGTTGTGGCTATTGGGTGCGCGTGGTCGTCGTGCGGCTGTCTACGAATGTTTGGGTCTGGTCTGTTCCGTGTATCTGCGGAATAATTTCAGATTAGGGTCAGGATCTGTGGCTTTCGGAGCTGTGTGTGCATTGTTGTCTGCGTGTATATTGTTTGAACGTTTTCCGGCGCTGCTCAGCTGTTCCAATGCCACACTGCCCTCTGAGTAAATTTCCACCCAACAGCTAATTTAAACCTATGCTCTTTCATTTTAAAGCTATCGCTCTTTGTCCGTTCACTATGTTCCTTGATAAAGAATCTCTCTGCGGCTTTCTTGTAAGTCCCTTTTAGGTGTTGGAAGGCTGCAGTAAGCTACCCTGGAGCCTTCTCAGTGCTGAATAACCCCATCTCTCTTAGCCTGTCTTTGTAGGAGAGGTGCTCCAGCCCTCTAATCATCCTCGTGGCCCTCCTTTGAATTTGCTCCAGTATTTGCTGTTACTCCAACAAGTGGACACTTAGGAGATATTTCCAGAAGGCTAAACAGTTCCTAAAAAGCCAAAGATAATCAGGTAGATGTGAGAGAATGGAGGCGTTCAAGGAGTTCCAAAAAGTAATTCCTTGCTCAGTGCAAAGAATGGATGTAATTTAAAGTAGCTATAAGTTAGACAGTTTTTGCCATTAATAGCGTGTTTTGCTTAAGTCATAGAATCAGATATGTTGGAAAAGACCTTCAAGATCAAGTCCAACCATCAACCTGACCTACCTAGTTGCACCCAAACTGTGTCCCTCAGTGCCATGTCCATATGTGTCTTAAATAACTTCAGGGATGGAGAAATCACTGCTTCCACTGGGCAGCTCGCTCCAATACTTGATCACCCTCTCTTTTAAAAAATTCTTCCTAAAGTCCAATCTAAACCTCCCTTGATACAACTTGAGGCCATTTCTTCATGTTCTATGACATACCACCTGACAAATGATACCGTTGTCCTCCTTACTGCATCCTCCTTTCAGGTAGTTGCAGAGAGAGATGAGGTCTACCCTCAGCCTCCTCCAGACTAAACAATCTCAGCTGTTCCTCATCTGTCTTGTTTTCTAATTCCTTCTCCATTGTAGCGTATTGTAATGCCCTGTATAGAATTAAGTAGAAGAAGGTAAGTACACTGTAACCACATAAATATCTTTTACAAATGTGGGCTCAATCTTGTTTTGAGATCAGAGTTTATTACAGTTGGAACTTGTGCGTGTGAGATAAAAAAAAAATAAAATTGTTGTGAACGCTTGTGGAGCCAAGAAAAATGAAAAAGGATCTAATTTTGGAGTCATTAAAATGTATGGAATATTGCAATTAGTGTCAGTAACAAAAGGAGCTGGATTCGTAATTATTGTTTACGTACAGTGGAATATTAGAATAAAATGTCACAATCCCAGTCTTAACTTAGAATTTTGAATTTGTGAGCTATAATGTATTTATCTTTTTATTTTGAGGGAGTTTGATGTCATTATTATTGAAATAATAAAATACATGCTCCACCTGTTGGTGGAAGTGTGGGATTTCAGATGTCATTTGTTACTTCACCCAATTCCAAGAAGAGCTTTAGAAGAAAATAATAATAATGATGATTTTTCTACTTAAAATATGAAGACATTTGAAGAAATAAGGACCAGAAGAGCAACTGTGAAAACAGCTTGTAATGAATCAGTTTTATGACCAGCTGAAGCATCCAGGCTGTTTTACCTCTAAAGTAAAAAATTGCCAGTCTAATAATTTTTCTCAGTACATGAAAAATAATATGTCATACTGTTCTTGTAATAATGCACTTCATACTTGATTGTCACCTAGGCTGAGCACTTTTATCTTGCAAATTCAAGTCTAACAAATCTTTCTATAGGAAAATAGTGCTACCATAGCTTAAGTAGAGTCTCCTTACTGATGGGATGCATGTACAGAAGTTTCCAGGTATTTTGTGTGGGCACAATGCTTACTGTAATAATAACAAGATATAATAACTTTATATTTAAGTAATATTTATAGAAATATAACAAATATTTATAGAAATATAACAATCTATGCTAATTACAGAAAAAATTTGGTAGAAAAGGTAGAAAAGTCATCCCTTGCCTTGGAGATGTCCATCTACAGTTCCATCTTCCACAGTTCTATGCAGATGCCAGGAAAAGGTACACCAGGCATCTGAAGAAACTCATATTCAGGTTTTGAGATCAGTTGTGCAAAAACACTCATAGGGGATCACTTGGAATTGTTTATCTTGAGTGCGGCTTCAATTCAGGTTCGTTTGCCTGCATTAAAGGCTTTGGTGCCAAGGTTGCAGCCACGATTACAGAACACGATGTGTACTGATCAAAAGTTTTCACTGTAATTTAGAATTTCACTGGCAATTTCGGTTCTTGGTTTTACAGACTTGCTGTGCTCCTTCATAGTGATTTGTGTACTGGTTCTGTGTTCAAATTGTTACAACTTAAAAATAACTCCCTCTGTAAAAGGAAGCATGATATCAGTGGTGTAAAATGATTGTGTTTGGGGGATTATTATTACTAGTTATACATTATGGCATCTTGTTCTAGAAAGCAGGCTTCACACCATACTCCCGTAACTGCCACACTCCATTAGAATTCTCAGACAGAAACATGTATTTGGGAATTATATTACATCAACTTGAGGTAAATAGGATAACAGCTTATGAATGGCTGGAGTGCATTGAAAGATGTTACAGAAACGTAACTCAGAGAAGAGGTTAGATGCAGAAAATACTCTGTTTTCCATCCCACTGGATGGAAAACAAAAAAACCCGAACACCTGGATTTTGATACCACAAAACCTCTATTCTTCAACTAATTCTCATCTACGGTGTTTCCTATTGTTTGTTGAAATAAAATGTTTATTATTTCTATTGCACTAGAATCCTCGTAAGGATTCTAAATAGACTTCAGGAGCCTGTTGCACCAGGCACTGTACAAACACCATGGTGACTGCCCTCCCTCAGAAAAAGAGCTCTGTGCCCAGATAAAATGCTGAAGAAAATAAATCAGCAGATGGTAAAAGATTTTCATAAAGTAACAGAAGAGAGAGGTACATTTTCATAGTCACAGTAATTTTAGATGCCACTGGCAGCAAAAAAAAAAAAAAAAAGTGAAAACTGCCTTGAACATTTTCAGTATTAACTGTGGAGAAGATCCATAAAATGGTTTCTTGCTCTTTCTTGCTCTTTGATGGTGGAGGCAAAGCTATTTAGAGTATCTTTTTTGAACTAAATAGTTATTTTAAATGTAATGGTTACGTACAATATGAAATACAACAGAATTACTACATCCATTCTTTGCCCTAAAGCAAAGCTATCCCGTTATGAGTAAAATCTTCCTCCTTGTGTCAGTGTAACACTCAGGAATCATCAAGCTGCAGTACGATTAAGAACAGTATTTTCTGTTACCACTTTAATAATGTTGTGTGGTAAAAACTAAACACTGAAGGAACAAAGAATTCCCATTAGCAGAAAATCTGGCAGAAAATGCTATCCAGCCTGCTGAGTCCTTTCCTAACATAACTCAGGAAATAGAAAAATCCATGGCTTTCATCATTGCTACAGCAGATGTCTGAAAAACATTATGTTTACTTTAAAACATTTGGATTTCTTTTGATGCTTATTCTTCTGATGTGCCATTTCATTTCTGAGCTCCTTAATCTGGTTGGGTTACAATGTCGACTGCAAGCTATAGCCCTCCATGCTAAAAATGTTTATTTTTACTTGATGGTTTTGATTTCCACTTGCTCATACCATTCTAAGTTCTAGGACATTCAGAAAGACAATCAGTTATTGCAAAGCTTGTGGTACCATTTTAGGAATGCCAGGAGTTATGATGAGCACTGAGACTATTCTCACCTATGTGCCAGCCTCTGTAGAAGTGGGGATTTTCACACTGCAAGTTGAGCCTGAAGACATAAAAGCAGATTCAGCACTGTAAACCACACCCATTTAGTGTTTGGAATTTTGCATCATTTTGAAATACCAGTGTTGCAGTGAGCTTGATCTTGTTGAGGCTTCCCAGCATTAAGTCTCCTTGGAGATTTTTCCATGAACATAATGGTTGTTTGTGTCTTAATTAGGCTCTCTGACAGAGAATTTTCAAATTTCATGCTTCTTTTTTAAGCAGTAGGTCACACAAGTTCAAGAAAAATGATGGAGAGTAATGGCTTCCTCACTACTAGCAATAGCTCCCCCAAGGAATTTCATTGAAAGTACAGCATAGCATACCACGTCAACAAATTTTTTATACTCTGCATATCATGAAAAATGAATGCAAAATTACATGATCCTCTGAGAAGCACATGAAATTTGTAGTAGCACACACTCTTGTTAAAGTTAACAGTGTCCATGGCCACTCTGTGTCATCGCCTGTGCCTTCTGTGTAACGATCTACTGTATTGTCTCGTAACATGCAGCCATGGGCTGGAAGAAATGCAGAACCTTTGTGCTCCCCACAGAAGCGGGTCACAAAACAGGCAGTGAGCCTGGGTTTTTCTTTCCCATTGTAGTGTTTCTTCAAAGTGTACTTCCAGTCAGTTTCTGTACATAAACTTACCTCATATGGCGTACAATTCGTGGGAGTCAGATAAGGTCCTTGCACTCCTCCTTTTCCTGCACTTGTGTCAAGCAAGTCAGTCTCTGCCTGGGCCCTAGAAATAAGCGTTAACCTGTCTGCGTGTGTCATACCCGTAGTTGGTTATTTAGTCTCTAAGAAAAAGTGATATTCAGAGAGAATACAGAAGAGAGATGTTTTAGCTTCAGTTCTCTGCCTGTCTTTCAAATAGGTGGGAAAGGAAGTAGAGCTCTGTGAGCTTGAGCAGGGAAGCATCTCTGTCTTCAAAATGCTGGAAAGGCATTTATAAAATGCAGAGACAGAAACTTCAGGGTATGAGAATTTGGACCAAACTCTCTGGCCACTGGGTGCCACTCTTGTTTCACGATGAGTGAGCTGCACAGTCTACCAAGGAACAAAAAGTTTACTGATTGTGCTGTACATCCTTATGTCGAGTCAAGCTACTGGAATATGAGTGCAGTATTTTCTGCCTAGCAGAAATAAAAAACAGAAGTTAAATGATATAAGATTACAGTAAACAAGAAAGGAAGATTTAGCTAGCAAAACCCGAGCTACAAAACCTGGAGGTTCGGGTTTACTAAGTATGCCACAGGAAAGAGTAGGCTGTTAATCACAGTGGCTCTGCTCTTTGGAAGCTCCTAAGTAGGTTAGGTCAGAATTCATATTTTGCTAAGAAAAGAGTAAGAAGAATGATTGAAAAAGAAAGCATTTCATTTATTGTTAGATTTTTTACATCAGCTTTTTTCCTGATAAATAAATACCATATTTTACAGTAATGTACAATATGTACAATAAAACGTAGCACCTCTGCATGAACCTTGACTTGCTTATATCCTTTGGGTGCTGTAGCTACCACACTGTGTTCTGACCACCACCATTACTGTAGTGGTGGGTAGTGAAAAGTGAAGCTAACTGGAATGGTTTTCTGAAAAGAAAAAGGGAAGTGCTATGCTGAAATTAAAAATCAAACACAAGAAATTTCTCTCCTGATCAACAGTGTGAGTTTTCTTAAAATATATTGTGCTCAGACTTTACCTGTTGTAAATTACTACATTTTTGTTAAAGCCATGGTGACAGGGCTGATTTTCACCAGGTGAGAATACTTTATTACTTTATGTCTTGTTGGTTTGATTTGGCTTTAATATATTCTAATACGTTTGAAAATATAGCAGTGATTTGCTCACTTCTAGATACATACTGTCATACTGTAATTGGAAAATGGAGGAATATGAGGTAAACTGATTTCTTTCTTCACTTCAATAACTTTTTTGAAGTTAATTTGGAGCCACAACTCCATTCAGAGTGCTAATGAATGTGTCTGTTCAGCTTTGTGTATTAAATAGGCATTATTCAGTGTTGTATTCAAAGCTTAGAATGGATTTTTTTATATTGTAGTTACACTCACTTGACCCCAGAAGAACTCTGGCATGTCAGAAATTGTACTGGCAAAGCAGAAGATATGACCTCTGTCTGGAAAACCTTGCCATGTACATCTAAAAGAACAGTGAAAATATAGACACTGACAAATGAAGAGAGTAAGGAGGCACTGAGTTAGTAATGGTCAGTGTGGCAAGCTGTGGTCTCAGAAAGGCAACATTTTTCTTATAGCATCACAGAAGAAGAATCTGAAGGGCACGATAAGGGATCTTTGTGGATGTTTACAGGGAGGCGGAGGAGAGAAAGCAACAAGGTGCTTCTTTGAAACATAGGCTGCTCTAATGAACCAGATGACCCCTCAACAACAAATACGTTTTTGGTAACCAGACTCAGAAAGCTTTGTAAAAGGGTGAGTGAATGGGAGAATACATGGCATATGTTGCAATATAAAAGGAGTAGCAGTGGAAGATATAAGGAGAAGAGGCATCTAGCCAAAGTGAGAGGAAGATGATGAAGTACGTGTGATTTTTGAGGGTTTTGACAAGTGGGGCAAGGAAGCATTTATGAAGGCCAGAAATCAATACAAAATGCAGATATTACTAACTAGAGTAATTAGGACTTTTCAAAGATGCTTAAATTTACTATTTTCTGCAACTATTTCTTGATTGTCTTTTATAACCCTCTCCTTCAGAATGAGAGTATTTCAGATCACATTTTCACTTCTGATCCCTGTTTTATTATTTTTTTTTTCAAGGTTAACATTTCCCGGTGCTACCATATATACCATATATATATATATAATATAACATATATATACATATATAATACATATATATATATATAATATAACAGTAAAGGAGAAAGGTCCATAAATGACACTGAAACTTGTTAAATTCTAAACAAGTAATACAGCAGTGTTTTACAGAATTACAGGATTGTTTTGGTTGAAAAAAACTTCTTTAGATAACTTAGTTCAACCCCTCTGCTCAAACAGGGTCAGCTAGAGCAGGTTGCTTGGGACCGTGTCCAGTTGGTTTTTAAATATATCTGATGATGCAGACTCTTTGGCCACATGGCAGGGTCCACAGCTGCTTCTCATAAACTTACATCAGGCTTGTTATTCAGGTCAACCATGACTTCTGGGGTCAACGTGGACACAAAAAGCTAGATACAGCTCAAAGGCCCAGTTTAGGGGTTCAGGAGGAGTTGACAAACTTAAGAGTTCAAGATCTTAGAATTTTGGCTCTTTTGGTTGTCTAAAGCCCAAGTCAAAATTCCTAGAAGTTTTCTGCATGTTATTTCATTTCCTCAGGGCTGGAGATATTCCTGGAAGCAACATTTTTTTTTATATGGTGCCAGATAGAAGCTAATACAAAATCATTGTGTCAACAGGGAAACATGCTTGTGGATGAGCTGCACAAATTCCTGAGCTACAGTGATATTGTCCTGAATATGAGTCTGAAAAGAATATTTCCTGCCTAAATTATTATCAGTAGTCTTCTTCACTGCATTGCTACAGTCATGGATGGCAGTGCTATGCCCTGTGCCATTCACCATACCAGTCACATGGAAAGAACATATATGCCTGTGGCATTTACGTGCCTCATAAATCACTCTGAATCATCATCATTACACTTCCTCTGCCCCTCCTTTGCTTAAGGCCTTTGGCTTTTTCTCAGTTTCAATGTGATGCTTCCCAACACAGTGAAAGGTTTCATACCTTTGACATGGGTTAATACTGAAAATACTTATCTATATATGTCACGTATTTATGTCACCTAGATGCTTGCACTGTATTAAAAGTCAACGTGATTTAGTCTCCTAACTCAATTCCTTTTGAAATGTTACCTTTGGTAATCTCATGTATTTGATGAAAATTCCAGTTGTAAACATAATTTTGAGTTAGTTGATAACCTAGGTGAGCAAATGTTATGATTTTAAGCAGCTGTAGAGACATTAGCAGATGTGGTTTTATGGCTGTATTCATCAGATCAATGTCTCTCAGCATAAACACACATTGAAATCTCATTCTTGTCTATTACAAACAAAAGCAGATAGAAATGCATATAAACTGGAAGACCATGAAAGCACATTCATGGAGAATGTCCTGCATTAAAGTCATTTCGCAAAATGTAAAATTAGCTTGCAAATATTCCAGATCTATGTCCTTTGTAAGAAAGATCTCAGCTATTTCCCATTCCCAAGGTAAAGAGAGCTGTTCAATTTACACTTGGTTTTTATTTTCACATTTTTCCAGGTATCAGCATGAACAAATTATCCTGGTTAAAAAAATTTGCATAGTTCATGCTATCAGCTTCATTGTTGTGCTTTAATTAGGAAATTCAACTTCTTTACTGAAACAGCTATGTAAGAGTGAGCTGACAAAGGTGTTTTTCTAGAGCTTCTAAACAGATCTGTGCACGGAGTAACTGTGCAAATAATTAAAGGATGTTTTTTGTAGAAAGTGTTTTCCAAGTCATTCTGTGTTTAAATACCTTAGGTCAGCTTTATTTTTTAGGAGATTTGAATTGTTCTTCTCTTCCCTTCCAAAGAACAATTTAATCATGTGCGCAATCCTTTTAAAGTGACTAGGTGGAATTTTAAGTGTCAGAACACTGAAAAAGTAATTCAGCTATGGAGCATTCTGTTGGTTTGAGTTCAACCCTACGTGAGAGCATTAATTAGCTTCAGCTCATGAAGCAAGCTCCCAATGACTGAATTTCTAGATTGATATTGTCTTTTAAAGTGGTTTGCATTCCTTTTTTTAACAGTGTCCCAGTGCTTTGTGGAACTGAACTTATCTAGTAAGATATTAATTAGTTTTTTTCCCTCATATTTGTTAGAGACACAGAATTTTGAAAATTCATAGATCCATTTTCTCAGATGAGCTTTGGATTTTTGTACAGTAGTTAACACCAGCTAGAAAAAGATATAAGATAAAAGCAGCATAATAAAATGCCTTCTGTTCCTCCTATCACACTTGCAAATGTTCATAAATATTTTCTGATTACTTCTGCAGGAGGTGAAGTGTACTAAATCCTTCCTCCCCTAGCATTAGTTTAATAGAAAATATTAGTGAATGGAATAAGAAGGAATGAATTTACTCTTGTAAATAGTATTATTGCAGATGCAGCTTTAATGTACCTTTAAGCAGGGCAATAACCAAATACTATTATCTTGGATTACTATAGAGCCAATAATGCAGAGGTGATAAAGAGTCAGGATGAAGACTTCATATGTGGTTCTGCTAGAATTTATTTTAAGCTGTTAATGGAGGATAGATGTAAGAAATAAACAGATCCACCTTTGCAATCTGAGGAAATTCTCTATGTACAAGCAAGGTTGCTGATATCAGAAAGCAAATAAATGCAGCATAGCCTCAAATGGTCATAAAAGGGATAAGTGCATCCCAGGAAACTGAAGCAGAATGTTATTTATTTGCCTAGATTTATTCTTTGTTATTATATATTCTTCACATGAAATATTTAAAGAGGAGCTTTAAAATTTTCTGATCTATCCTAGTTGAAAATTAAACCTTAGCTTTCCTGGCTGCCCATTTCTGTGCTGTGCTGCATGGTGTCGAGCTGGATCCTGTTATTGTGTAATTGTGCTTGAGGTAACAAGCATTTTCCTGTGCTCTTTACTTAAAGTAGTATTGGACTTGAGTCCAGCATCAAAATCTGTACTCAGATATTTGGATACTTCCTCTTAAAAGAAAACTTCAAATCTTGTTTCTTTTCTGATAGTTTTTTTAATATATTTTTTAAACCTCCTCCCATCTGATCACAGGGAACCTACTTCTCATGTAAATACTTAAGTATCTTGCACTGAATTCTAAGAGTGAGTAAGCATGTATCATGCAACTCGTGGGAATCAAAATATTTGCCTTTGAAGTCATGTTGCTTAATAACAATGTTAATGATTGCCATTAGTAAGAAAATTATTCAATTCTGTTTCATGTTCATTCAGAAAGCTTACTCTCTGATATTTTTAAGGACCATGTCAAATACGCTTAATACAGTTTATAGGAGAGGAAGATCAAACAATAGTCTTGGTCCTGAAAGGCTGTGGTTTACTCATTGTTCTGCCATTCTTTTGAGACCTTGAGGCAAACTGCTTAGCATTTCTATGTCTCAGTTCCCCATCTAAAAATTGAAGTTCTGAATTTTCCAACTGACAAGGATATTGTGAGAAACTATACATTTTGAACACCAAATGAACCACTGCACCTTTTTCCATTGACATTTAACTAGCAGTAGCCAGTAATTTGCACCTGGCTACTCAGTTGCAGCAGTAACTTCCGCTGAACTGAGCCTACCCGGTAACTGGGTAGTATGGATCACAGGATCAGACAGAATCATTAAGTTTGGAAAGACCACTAAGATTATCTAGTCTAACCATCAACCCATGCCTGTGGCTGCTCCAGATGATGTCACTCGGTGTGACATCAACTCTTCTACCATGGATCTTCCCAAGTTGCACCCAAACTTGACTGGATGACAGCAAGACAGAGAGGTTTTAGCAATTCCTGCAACAGTGGCTTTTCAGTAACTACTATCCTCTGTTAAAAGTGACTGCCTTATTTTCTATATGAAATTGTTTGTTATGCTTTAATCTGCTAGATTAAAGAGCCTGCTGTTGCCTAGGTTTTCTCCACATGAAGGTGCTTGTACACTATTATAGAGTCATCTCTTAATCTAAATTTTCATATGCTGAGCTGATGGAGCCCTTTAGTTGCGGTGTTCTCTGAAGTCCTTGAGTATGTTTGTGGCTCTTTTCTCTACCCTAATTTCTTAAAATCCTAAGATGTATAACAGAACAGTTTGTAATATACTGCTATTAGTCTCATCCCCCCTGTGTATAAAGGGACAAATATCTCTTTTGGTGCAATACTTTACTGAATGACTGTGATGAGATGTTTGCCTGATAAAGCCTCAATTTCAGTTGCTCATTTACAAGGTTCAACACTACATTTTAAGCTTGGCATGCCTTTCGTATTCTGAGATGTACAGCTTCCCAGTTGAGTGTGTTCAGAGGCTTTGATACAGTGACTGCTCAGTGGCATTGCTCGTGTTATACTTTTGTTGTGTTCATAGCATTTTGGTGATATAGAGTATGTAAGAGTTAAGGTTAATGTTGTATACATTATATCTTGGTTGAAATTGTTTGTCAAATTAAATAATATTTGCTGAGAAAGAGAAAGGCAGGAAAGAGAACCAGCAGACAGGCAGATAGAAAGCAAAGTAACACAAGTTATTATGGGAAATGCAAATCTAAAAATTTAGATTGGTCTTACCTGGCTCCCCTGAAAAGAGGATGACCAATTTCATGCCTCTACTTAAAGACATGATTTATTTGGAGAGCAAAGCCAAGAAGATTCCTAGTTTCTTCAATAAGTCTGTGAGAAGAGTCTCTTTCATTTAGGATGCATTTCTGGTGGAATCATTTGGGGATCTCACTTGAAAAAAGCTTTCAGGATCTAGACCAAGCTTTGATCATGTGCTAACCCCCTTGGAACAAAGAATCTATCTTGTATGCCTTTAGGCATAAGCACAAATGTTCCGCTGAACTAGAGGCTAGTGCGGTAACATTAATATTTGGATATAACAGCATCCTTCCCCAAAGAGATGTCTTCCCACTTAATGGTCTTCATTAAGTTGGTTATCTATACCTATAGCATTAGGACTGTCAGCATGTAGTAAAGCACTAGCTATTTTGCTATAAACAAAACAGGCCATCTGAAGGGAATTCAGTTTTTTTTTTCCTTTAAAGTCTAGCATTCAATATTTGTAATCCATAATTCTGCACTGACATTGACTATCTGAGCCAAATTCTACTGTCCTCTTTCTGGCAAAACTCCAGTTAATTTCATTGACTGGGCTCCAAAGGTCTGGTTCTGCAGAATGCCAAGCAGCTACAGTTTCTTTTGGTTTCACTAAAAGCTCTTGCAACTCAACACCTCCCAGCATCAGGCTATTTTTAAAATGTTTCAGGCTTCTTTATGAATGCGCAATGTTATAGGAGGATGACATATCTGCTGTAATATGCCTTGGGTGGCCAGCATTTGTGATTATGCTTGATGTCTTGTACTATAGATACATATTTGTAATGACAACTGCAGCTTCCATTAAATAATAAAATAGGTGATGTATATTCCTGCCAGATAAATCGTACTCCAGCATGTTCATGTTACCCAAAGTCCAGTTCACTCCAATCTTGCTATTCTCCACATGGTTTCTATTTAAAGTAACTTCTGTGTTGACCAGAATCACAGCATACATTTGTTTGTTTCATCCTCAGACCTTTGATATTACATTCAGAGTTGTCCAGCTGTGCCTCTTAACTATATTCCTCTTGCTTGCATGGTAAGGAATCTAAAAAAGAGTATCTTTATATGGCTAACTCTTCATTGATATGCGTTTTGCATAGCCCTCTGAATTTCCTTAGCAGCACACAAACTCAGAAAATTGCATGACTGTTTTATTAACATTACTGTGCAGATGGTAGGCATTTCTCAATCTAAACATTTTTATCTAAATATAATGACATTGTATAGTAATGTACAATTAATGAGTGTTCAGTGTTGCAGGTTGATCACATTCCTGTGACCATTATAATTCAAGTTTTTCTTTCTTTATTTAAACCTTGATTGATTCCTGTAAATCCAAGAGTAAATACGTTGTACTTGTTGCAGTAAGAGGGAATCATGGACATCAGCACCTTTGAGATCTGGAGCATGTGGGTTTCTGCAAATTTACATACATCTATTCCACAGCTACTGTGTGTTAATTTGGGCTTTTGTGAGCTTCTTTATTTTTGTTCATGAAGTTCCACTTAGTTCAGATTTTGACAGTAATGATTTCTGTGTGGGTTTTTGCAGCCTTGGACTGCATCAGAAGTAAGGATGTTTTTGTGCAGAGAAGCCAGGGCATGAGCCATTGTGTGGAACAGGAGATTCTGAAGTTCCACGCAGCAGTGCCCAGGAACAGCCAGATGTGGGCTGGAGACCAGGAATGCCATTTCAGAGGACAGGGCATGTCTGCTCTCACTCCTGCTTATTTTTATATTTCCACAGAATACAATGATCGGATTCTGTTACTCATCATTTGGCAAAAATAAAATAAAATAATAATAGTGAAAAAAGAGAGGGGAAAAAGAAAGAGAAGAAAGCTCATTTTTTATTTAAAAGGTGCTACAAGACCACCTTTTGCTGAAGTGCATCAATGAAATCTTATCTTAAGGTGAATATGATTGTAATTTGTTTTTCATA
The DNA here is from genome assembly GCF_002078875.1 of Numida meleagris. Classification (NCBI taxonomy): domain Eukaryota; kingdom Metazoa; phylum Chordata; class Aves; order Galliformes; family Numididae; genus Numida; species Numida meleagris. Next base: position 50,125,305 of record NC_034411.1, read on the forward strand.
TTCAGAATTACTGTACCAGAGAAACAGTCTACACAAGAATGAAGGCAGTCCGGTAGTTTAATAGCTGAATAAGATAGATCGGCCTTCTGGACCCAACCTTCAACTTGACATTAGTCTTCTATGCATGTTCATCAAAGGGAACCATATTTAGTCCTCTAGGACAGTAAAAAGATTGTTTGAAGTAAGTTTGAAGCACATGTGTAAGGATTGGCAGGCTCAGGGCTTTTATCCTCAATGAATAAAAATGTCTTACTGCATTAGAAATCATTATTGTTTAGAAATAATAGTTGCAAATACTTGAAGCAGCTGGCCTTTGAAATACACTAGTTTGAGTGCTTCATTATACTGTAAAACTTTTGTTTGTTTCTGTGTAGTCTGAAAGGTTATTAATATATATCTTTTAATGAGTTTAAGCTTTTCAGACCTTTCTTGCTTTTGATATGAGGAAAAGTGTTTCCATGTCAACTAACACATTTGTTCACTTGTATTAAAACCATCATGTGAATGAAATTTATTTCAGTGTAAGAGATGATTTTTTGAAGGTCAAGAAGGCTCATGTTAGACAGACTTATCTGGCTCAATTTTTAAAATGCAAATCATCAGTTCACCCTCATTTGAACATGTTCAGATGCAAGTAGCATGTAAGTAGGCAGTCCTGGTACATATTTCTGTTCATGGCTGCAGCTTAAATGCAATGGACACTCAATTTTATTCCATAGACAAAGAAGTACAGAATTTCTCAGACAATTATGATCAGACGCAAGGAAATGGAGTTGCCACTACAGAACGGATAACCCGACTGATAGGAGAAAGCCTCAGCTCAGCCAGTTTTCAGCACTCAGGAGGTTTAGGCTATAGGCTATCCAGTCCCTGGTAGACCCCTCCACCTTGTAAGTGCTCTTGACTCTGAAGACCAAGGCAGATTCATGCCTGGCGTTGGAATGCTTGAGAAGTGTCAGAAGAGCCAGTGGCCTGAGGATAATCAATCTCTACTGCACACAGTCGTGCACTTCCGAAGCCACCTCCTGCTATGCTGCTTAGACCACCATGAATTTGCATTCTTCAAATGCATGTTTTATTTATTCTTTTCATATTCATAGGGCAAGCTGGGTTGCAGCAGTGTCACGTTTCTTTTCCTTTTCACTGTTCCTGAGGAAATGCAATTGATTCCCACCACCCTAAAAAAAAGAAAAAGAAAAAAACCAACACTAAAAGTGTTGACCAACAGAAATAACAAAGCCACCATGTCACTTAGTTTATTACTTTTCCAGAGTGCCTGAGGTACCTTTAAGGCAGTTCTTATAAAATCTCCTGCTAATCAGGAGTATTCAAACATTTGAAAAGTTTTGCACAGTTTTTCAGTTAACATTTCTTCTTAGCTCTTTTATTATATCTAAAAGCAGGAAAGAAACATGTCTTTGTAATGATATGGTATGTGTCCCATATGATGGACATCCTGTTGAAAATGGTAGTTCCTGTTTAATCTTTCATTGTAAAATAAGGTACAAACTTGCTTAAATAATTTCAACTACCTGTAAAAATTGGGGGGAGGAAGAAAGGAGGGAAGCCCAAAACAGGTAAAACCATATATTTTGACTTACACTTACTAGTAAATAAACTTAAATTATCATAACACAACTCTTATTATTATAATAATATTCTATTGTTAGAGCCAAAGTAATTAATCTGTGTATTTATGATCCTTGTCTATGATTAGTTTTCTGGCACAGGATGTGATAAACCTGTGGTGATATTACTATGTTTTATTTACTAATATTGTCCTACAAAGTGCTGAACACTTCCTGCTGAAGAAGCTGAACAGAGAAATCCATGAAGATATCTTTCATTTTCCATGACAGTGAATGATGTTTCCATATATAAACATAATAATAGAGTCATTACACATGCATTCACATTATCATCGCTGCTGTGTGCTCAGTGTTATTCAAAACAAGGCAGGAAGCCAAATCTTCCTGGTTTCCATTTTGATTTAAATTGTATTTGTAATAAAGAGATTTTCATTCAACCTAAATGCAGTTTCATCCTAGTTCAACAAACCTCCCCATTTCTTTCTTTTTTTTTTTTTTTTTTTTTTTTATTTTTCTTTTATTCTAGGTCACTCAGTCCTGATACAAGTGAAATTTTCCTCTGGTGGTGATAACAGCAGTACTACTCAATGAACTATAACAAGGGCTCTAAATGCATCTCCTGTAGCACACCACAGTGATTTGCAAAAGTGAGAATAAATCAAAGGAGTGAAGAGATGCCATGTTGAGCCAGAAGCTAAATGTTGCATCTTGTTGCATGAGGCTAGGGGTAGAACATATCCTGTTTTTCTGGCAGCACAATATCTTTGTGCTTGTTACTTCCAATCCAACCCCATTAAAACAATCATTCAGAATCTGCAGGAAATTGTCACCTCTTTCTTTCATGCAATGGCAGCTGGTATTGGTGCCTACACACATTTCTCATTTCCTTCAAGATTTTCAACACACACAAAAAAAGAATCTTAATTTATATTAAAAAATGTGTCAGCTTACCCTGAGGCTCAGCACGGGCACCAGGGAAAAAAATAAAAGATAAATGCCTCTAGGTGAACTGGCAGAGGCTCTAATTCTCCACTCACTCCACTGCTACACAGTATGCACCGCATTAATCATTTCACATAGGCAGGCATTTAAGAAAACTTCAGCAATTTAAAATAAAGATGCCTTACCCTAAACTTAATAAAACCGTATCTTGTAGATCAAGCTCAGTTCACACATACTGTATCTCCTAACAGAAGAGATGTAGAATAATCTTGTAATCCTCTGTGACATAATTTTTATTGTTGTTCCTTTTGTCTGTACAGCCATGTCCTCTTCTGTGGGCATTTCCCGTGTGTGTATGTGTACATATATAATGTTGTCATTTGTCTTATTCAACTGCTGACATACACAGGATGTTTTCTACCTCCCACTTTTCTTGTGTGGCTGGAGAAATGTGTTACATGATCCTAGTGAACTCCATTACTCCTCAGTCCAACTTGAGTATAGATTTTCTTTAACTTCTGTGCTGGGGGAATGAGGTAAGGAAATATGTTTCTTGTTTTTATAGATTACATAACTCATGAATTTTTTATTTTGTCTCCTCCCCAGTTCTGAAATAATTTGGTGCTCCACATGCTTAACTGTGCTGAATCACAGAGCCATAGAATTACCAAGGTTAGAAAAGACCTCCAAGATCACTTAGTCCAACTGTTCGCCTACCACCAATATTTCCCCCCTAAGCCATGTCCCTTAGTAGCACATCTACACAGTTCTTGAACACCTCTAGGGATGGTGACTCAATCACCTCCCTGGGCAGCCCATTCCAGTGTCTGACCACTCTTTCAGAGAACAATTTTTTCCTAATAAACAACCTGAACCTCCCCTGGTGCAACTTGAGGCCATTCTCTATTGTCCTATTGCTTGTTACCCGAGAGAAGAGGCTGACCCCCGCTTTGCCACAACTTTCTTTTCAGGCAGTTATAGGGAGTGATAAGGTCCTTCCTGGGCCTCCTCTTCTCCAGGCTGAACAATCCCAGTTCACTCACCTGCTCCTCATAAGACTTGCACTCCAGACCCCTCCCAGCTTCACTGCCCTTCTCTGGACATGCTCCAGGGCCTCAATGTCTTTCTTGCAGTGAGGGGCCCAAAACTGAATAGAGTACTCAAGGTGCAGTCTCACCAGAGCTGAGTACCTGAGGATGATCACCTCCCTGCTCCTGCTGGCAACACTATTTCAGATACAAGCCAGGATACCACTGGCCTTCTTGGCTACCTGGGCACACTACTGGCTCTTCTTCAGCCAGGCATTGACCAACACTCCCAGGTCCACTTCTTCCACACAGTCTTCCAGACACTCTGCCCCAAGCCTGTAGCATTGCCTGGGGTTGTTGTGGCCAAAGTGCAGGACTCGACACTTAATCTTGTTGAACTCCATCCCATTGACCTCAGCCCAGCTATGCAACCTGTCTGTCCATATCCCTCTGAGGGCCTTCCTACCCTCAAGCAGATTGACATTTCCTCCCAACTTGGTGTCATCTGCAAACTTACTGAGAGTGCACTCAATCCCCTTGTCCAGGTCATCAATAAAGATATTAAACAGGACAGGCCACAGTACTGACCCCTGGGGAATACCACTCATGACCCAGATGGATTTAACTCCATTCATCATCACTCTCTTGTCTTGGCCCTCCAGTCACAGGGATAAGTATCAATAGCACTTGAAGGTGCAAGACAACATCAGTTTTAGAAAAGCAGTAATGATACTCTCAGATGGACTTGGAGAGTGAACAATGCAAAGCTACAAGGGAAGGACTACTACGAAAAATAACAATCACAATGGCAGCTCTTGTGTCACTGAGATCCTCTAGAAGATAAGAGCAAGGACTGAGATCTCATGAAGGCCATAATTTCATCACTTTGACACACAATGTGCTGTAAGGCTTGCTGATCTAATCAATCTCTCCTGGAGACTGCATCACTGGTTGCACTGTGGCATGCACAGCTTTGTGCTTGTCTCAGCGTTAGAAGATGGTGCCTGGCTGCAGGGACCACAGGACTGTGGATGGCGTGTCTGACACACAGCTGTCAGACAGCAGCATATGCAACAGCCCAGCAGCTGGCCTGAAAAGTACTTCAGAACTTCCAGCAGCTGCCTGAGAAGGTTTGCAGATGTGAAGAGATCACTCACAGTTTTGTATCAACCTCTCAGAGCTATGTCAGCATTATCAGAGAACGAATAACTGATCTGAATAGCAGCCTGTGTCCTAGGAGGAAAGACTGGATTCGTTACAAGGAAGACTTAAAAACAAGAAATGCAGATATGAATTGGACTTTGTTTAAAACACTAAGCAGTGCTGTATATGTGGGTATATTTTAGATACACCATTCTCAAGGTTGTCAGCTTGGCATATGATGAAATGGCATGCAAATATGATTTCTACAACATCTGCAGAGACTGTTGAACAATGAACCAATCAAAAGGCTTTTCTGTATGATGCCAAATTTGGAGATGGATCCTGGGAGTCAACAGCTGTTTGTGCATCTGGCCTTGACAGAAAGGATGTGGCTTACACAATCATGGAACTCCCTTTGAGGACTGAGGGCTCCTAGGAAGAGCTGGAGTCTACCTGTGGGGAGGCAAAGGCCTACATGCTGGCCAGTCTGTGAGGAGAGTTTTGAACTGGGAACAATGGGAGAGAGCAGCTGACCAACAGCCAAGTGAGGAAGCGCAGTTAGCAAGCAAAATATGCGAGACAGTGTGAACAGGAGAGGTGCAAAACAGGGCAGAAGCAAACCCACCCCAAGTATATGCATGTGAACAAGCTACTTGTGACAAGATAACACGATAAAGGAAGTTCTTATCCCTTTCTGGAAAATGCATATGGCAAGATACCTCTCTGAAGTGCTGTATACTAATGGCACACATGGTGTAGGGGGAACACAGAAAGAATTAGAGGTCTGCATGCTGTTGAAGGTCTATGATCTCCCTGGGAACATAAGAGCATGGTGTGATAGCTCGTATGACTGTACAGCTGCAATGGATGGCTACAGGCTTTTTGGGAAAGACAGGATGCTATGGTGAGGTGGAGAGTTGCCCTTTATGAGAGAGAACAGCAGAAATACGTGTAGCTCTGCATAGAGGTGGATGGGTGGATGAGAAGCCAGCTGTGAGCTGATCAAGATTGGCAGGCAAAGGTGTTTAAAGGTCCAATTAAGACAAGTACTCTGCTGGACCTCACACTTATGAACCAGGAATGACTGGTCAATTATGTAAAGGTTCAGGGCGGCCTTGGCTGCGGTAACTGTGAAATGGTGGAGTTCAGGATGCACAAAGAAAGGTACAAGGTAAATAGAAAAATCACAATCTTATACTTCAGGAGAGCAGACTTAGGATTGTTCAGGGACCTGCTTGGAAGAATCATGTGAAATATGGTACTGGAAAAAAGAGGGATCCAGGAGAATTGGATGATTTTCAAGGACCACCTCCTCCAAGCTCAAAGATGATCCATCTTGCTGTGGAGGATGGCAGACAAATGTGGTAGGAGCCCTGCACAGAGGTCTACAAGTTCCTCCTGATTAAAAAAAAAAGAAAAAAAAAAGCACAAAAAAGAAGTGCACAAGAAGTGAAAGAAGGGACACATCACCCAGGACCAGATGACCTCCACAGATCCTTTTCCACGCCAGCCGATCTGTGATACACATGATTCTGTATCTTTCTACAGTCCATTCTTCAGTGCTCATGAAGCAGTGTGGCATTTAAAGGATACGTGAAACTTTTTCCCACAGTTTCAGTTACTTCTCTCAGGAGATGCATTTGCTGAGTGCAAAAATTTCTGCAATCTCCTTAACCTTCAGAAAATATTAGCTTATGATATGCATTGCCAGTACCACTGCAGAAACAGCATGTTTAAATGTTGCCTGCTTTGGTAGGTCAAAAGGAATTCACTGGAAAGTGTATATTTAAACAGTATTGCTACGACACAAGAGGTGATGTGGATGTGTGCGCAGTTGGAGGCTAGAAGTGCAAGATCAGAACACCAGGAAGGAAAATGCTTTGAATGGCTAAGCATGATTTAAACAGCAGGAATGATAGTATTGCCTGCAGTAGTAGTTTGATCATACACAACAGTGAGGTACAGTTCTACGTTTCCTTTTTTTCTCATGCCTTTTTCTTCAAAGTTTAGTGATTTGTGTATGTTTTCAAACAGATGTGGTTGGATTCACTGCATCACTGACTAAGCAATAAAAAATTGGCCCTCCCCTTCCATTCTTTGAAGGAAAGACTAAGGATTGGATCCAGTTCTTTAGTTGGCACTGGATGTTTTTTTTCCACTAAAGTCAGTGTAGCTGCTTCAATTTACAGCTTGAATGCCACAGAATGGATAGAGTACAGGAGAATGTGAGGAAAAAGGTACAATTTGGTAATACCTTTTAGACAGTTGGTAAGTACAGCCTAGAAACTTTCTTCGTTGTAGTGAAACTGAACTCCTCTTGGATCAACTGATGAATATGAGCTGCACATCTTTTGAAGGATCTTAGAGAGATTCTTGGGTCCGCAGAAGAATACTCCAATACTACTGCTGTAATCACAATAACAACAACAACAACAACAACAAAACCACATAAAAGCAGTAGAATAGATAAACTGCAACTTTTGACTGCCTTTGTATCTGTTGAAATGATTCTTTTGAAATGATTTTTTTTGAGAAATACACTTGAAAAATTTTGTGTTACTGTTGCAAAGTACTACAGTATAATTATTGCAATACTGCAGTGTTTATTATGGCATATTGTTTTATTTATTTGGATTGCTATAGTAGAGGTCACAAATTATTTTAGATCATAGTTCTTTGGTTTTGACTGGCATACCTTTTTTATTCAGAAATATAAACATCTGTTTGGGCTGAAAATTTCCAGTGCTTTTTCTCCAGATGAGTTAATAGTTTTTTCCCTTAAAAATGCATACATCTCTCAGCTATTTCTAAGTTGTTGCTTGTTTGGTTGGTTGGGTATTTCTGTTTTTTGTTTCTTTGTAGGTTTTTTCTTTAATTTATTTTAATACTTTCTGTCTGTGGACAACTTTTTTAAATGGCAAATTTGAAAAAAAAATGTTAATAGTTCTCATAAAACAACAAGAACATGACTAATGTAACAAACAGTTTCGTTGATAAGCGCTCAAATGTGTTACAAAGAACTGGAAACATGATTCCTTGCTGGAGAGTGCTTTAAAGAACTTGCTAATAAGTACACAGCACATATTTATTTGAAACATACATGTGCGGACACAGATATGCACACATGCTGTGCTACTGGGGGAAGATGAACCTACTTAAACACAATGTAAGTGACTATGATTTTCAAAAGGTTTTGCTCCTTTAAAGTTGTGACTGTAAATCTGATTTTTGTGCCAAAGCCATAGTCCCCAGACGTAGTGCCCATATTGCTCCAGTTCTCAACTACATTAGGTTCAACCTCGAGTGGTATATTCCTGCTAATCTGCAAGATACCGCTGTACTATGGGAAACTTGGTGGACTTAGATGTAGGGACTAAAAAATTCATACAAGATAATTTTTCTATCACACAGTAGAAACTTGAGTTTTTTCAACTCTTGAGCTTTCTGTAACTCAGAGCAAGGAAAGGTAGGGTATTTTTTGTGAATCAGTGTGCACAAGGAATGCAGTGTTTTCTTTAAGAGATCAAAATTGACAAGCAATGCATACAGCCATGTTCAGAAGAAAATACAGATTTTTCTGTCACTTTAGCACTGGCTTTCTAAGGAACTATCACAAGATATCCAGTGTGGGAAGTTAATTCCCATCTCCTTCCCTGAGCATCAGAAAAACAGACTTTTCTCATCTGTGCTTAAAAAAGTAACAAAACGATTATGTTTCAACTATAACTTTAAAAACTCTGTTTTTACAGCAGAACCCGTATAAAAGGTCTTTCAAAAATCATGTTTTCTACCTTTGGCCTCTTTCTATTTTTAATCTTTCCTTATTTCCTGATTGTATTTATTTTGACCTCTATCAAATAGTTTCTCTATTACTGTTATTTTTGCAATTTTATGGTATTCTTGTAGCTTACTGTATTCTCTTTGATCTCCTCCCTTTCAGCTTTTTCTTGAGTCTTTTTCATCTTTAAAAAAAAAGTTTTCTTTCTTCTTTTTCTTTTTGTATCTCTGTCTCTCAAGTGCAAGCCTTTATTTTGCTTTAGCAGGTAAATGTTTGGAAATCATAAAGAGTCCCAAGGATTCTGCAATCTTCTACCACTGAACACAAAATATTTCAAATTCTTTCTTCAAAGGCTTTCAGGAACAAAGAATCTTTTCTCAGGCCACTAGTGAATCCACCAAGTTCAAATGAACTGTCTTTGCCAGCAGAGGTGAACTAATAACGGAACAGCATAGTCTTGCAAGAGTAGCCAAATATGTTCAGTGAACAAACATATCCTTGACATCATAAGAAAAAAATCACAGTTTATCTCTTTAATAACCATCTTCAAGGGAAATTAATGCTACTTTGTCCTTTGTGCAGAACAGTAATTGGATTGTGTGTTTCAATTATATCTGGACAAAGGCCAGGATATTGAAATACTTCTAAATATTAGATTTTCTTGTCCAAAAATTAGATTTTATTGGCATTCTCTTTCCGAGATTTCTTCATTAAAAGCTTCATTAAGCATAAATCTTCTTTCCACACAGCAAAAAAAACCTGAATTATTGTAAAAGGGTCATTTAGAAAGGTTTGCCCTCCCCTCCTCCCACTGTTTATGCTGAGAGACGAGTTACCTAACAAGGTTAGAAGCCAACCTGCCTTACCTAGGATGGTTTTCAGCTAGCTGCTTGAACTCATTGTCCCAGTTTGGCCTTCCATAGAAGGTCTTCTGTCTCAAACCAGTAATTACATCCACCTTCTCATCATAATGCAGGGCAATGTGAGTAGCCTAAAGGCAAATTTACAAGGTCATCATTTTAAAATCAACAGCGCATACTCAAAGTAATAGAAGAAAGCACTAATAATAGTGCTTCTCAGTGAAAGGCAGAAGTATTAATAAATGAAAGAAAATTGTAGTTAACAAAAGACAATGAGGAGGGAGGGGAGGAGAGTAGTGTAGAAGTACTCAGGAAGTCTAATAAACGCTTCAGAAAGTGCCTGTGACCTCAAAGGAATTCAGTTTCTTGAGACTAATTTGATTTGATACGAGTTGGGATTAAATACCTGGTTTTAGTACCAGGGCCTAATTTGATCTGAGAAGTAGCCACTCAAAAGCACTGCTTTTCCACTCCAGGCCTGGGGCTTTCCAGGAACAAGAACAGCACCGATGTAGGTGGGCAGGCAGCACAACTCTAAGGTTGCTCCTGAGTCACCTAAGGAACAGCACAGGATAACAAGGCAGTGCTGACAGGACAAAGGGGTGTTAAGGAAAGCAGTTACTTGAGAAAAATGTGGAGCACATGAGTGAAGAAACTCAGACATCCTAGCAAGAATAGCTGTCTGCCTAGTTAACTTTTGGCCTGACATTTGCTCAAGGTGGAGGCAAAATGTTGACAGCTGAAAGATGACGGCAGCTTTGTGTTTTATTATGTTCATGAATAGCTTCTTTCAAAACTGGTTTTAGGTAATATCCTGTGATATTGCTAATGCAGACTTTTATGACCGCCATATACTTTACAATAGGAGATTTTTCTGAATACAGTTTTATGCACATACTTCATTACTTGACAGAAACCCTAATTTTTAATCTCAGCTAGGCAGTCCTTACATTCAATAGAGACAGCAACAGATAAAACAGTAGAGCAAAGTCTTACCTGTGAGGGTTTTTGACAGGTGCCTAACTTTGATCACAGTGTGATCTGAGTGTTTGGTTTAAAAAAATCAGAGAGAGAAAATCAATTTGTTTAGGTCTAGGTAAATACTAAATAAGCTGAATTAAAGCTACCTAGTCTAAGGATTAAGTACCACGAGGTAAGATGATCCAATGAAATTATAAGATGATAAATTTAAAGTCAGGGAAAATATCTTTTCAAACAATATGAATTGGTAAATAGTTTTTGCCAAATATGTTTTGAATACAGCAGGGTTCAAAATTATGCTGGACGTATACATGAACAACCAAAATTATAGTATAGTAAATAATAATAATAATAAAAACGTCCAGTGCTTAATAGTTCAGTGCAAAAAATGCTAGAATCCATTTAAAGGAAGTTCCAAAGACAATATGACCATTCACAAGATTCCAGAGGCACTCTGCACTTTTTTATTTTGGAACACCTGTTAGTCAGGGCGACACAAGACAAGATACTGGACTGGAGGGATCACCGGCTTGATTTCTCTGTTCCTGTTTTTCTAAATGTGAGAGGGAAACAGACAGCCTGATGACTTTATATTTACAGTTCTTTGTCTCTCTGCTTCATCCATCATTCATTCAGCTGTTCCCATTCTTTATGTCACCATACTGAAAAAGCAAGGTACATTAACTCAGACTCATAAGAGTTTCATTATTACCTGACTTTCGTCCCAGCCAGTAAGATATATATGATAACTTAGGAAATCATTTTTCCCTTTTTCAACCATTTTTGTTTCCAAAAGGAGCAGAAGATCAGCAAACCACTCAAATGTGGATGGGTCTCGGCAGATCCAGTAAAAATAAACCTGTCAGGTAAGTGTAAAGAGATTTAGAAAGAAGAAAACTTTCAATGAAACTTCCTAATAATAAGTGCAAATCATTAAACACATTATGTACAATTCTACTCCACTTTGAATTTAAACATAATCACAAATCATTTCAATGATGTAGAGGTTCTATCATTTACAAAATTTTATTTTCATCTTCAAGATTGAGTATTCATGTGTTAGTGAAGATAGGCAGTGTACAAGTTTCCTATTTTCCCCTGCTAGTATATCTTACTTTAACTTAGAATATCTAGTCCTGCATTTCTTGCAAATAACTTGATTATCCTTTGAAACTTTGTATTGATTTTCAGTTATAATGAAAAGGGAATTTCAATTTCATTCAGCACTGAAGAAAGGAATTCTTGTTTCTCAATATCTTATTCCATAGGTTAATAGTTGATGCAGTCAAAAGGTATTAGTTATGTATTTCAAGTCAAATACCCTGTAGAAAAAAGTCTGGAGAGCATACCTAGCTGCTTTTTTAAAGCACATCTGGTTTAAATTGGAGCTTATAACATCTAGAAAAACATTAAACTGTAATTTTAAAGTTGTCAAGAAGGTCTAATGAACCACTGTCCCATGATGTAATTTTGTATTGGTTAAAGACCTCATCTCTATGAAAAATTTACACAGCTTTTCTCATCCATACTTCTCTAGCTTCATCTTCCACATGGTGGATATTTTTTTAATGCTGTATGTTGGAGTGGAGAATCTATTATTAAAGCTTTGTTCCCCAGACAGAAATCAGAGGCTGGAATCAAGTTGTCCTATAATATTATCTATGGCAAACCAAAGATTCCTGGGATCTGTTACCCAGAGGCTAATTTTTCCATTCCTTAATAATTTCTGTGGCTTTTTTTTCTGTATGTTCCTTTATTGCGCCAACAGTCACAAACAAAGTAGAGTGTTTCTTATTTGTTGGGAACTTGGTATAGGGAAATGCTTGCATAGGAAATCGTATCTTTGATGAGAGATTATCAGATGATCAGTTGCTGTTCATATGATGATGAGTTTCTATTTCAAGAGTCCTTGCCATGGCTTCTTCAACTGGACCAGATGACACTCCCCCAAACCATTATTCTGCTCAGTACTTATATCCGAGTGGTCCAGGGACATCTATGACCGCTTCAGAAAACGCGTGATCTACTGTGGTCAATTACCTTAACTACAAATAAAGCATCTTTTAATTAATTAACCATGTATGGTGTCTGGAGTCTGCTAGGCACTACTGTGATGTTCAGATGCACTACAGTTACAGGAAAAATTTGATTACCGTTCTTATTACTCAAGTTCTATAGCTCTTACCATGCAATCCGTCAGACATTTTGTTTGATCAGAGGGAACCAGACCTCAAAACACCCAGTATCCTAGGCACGGATGCACACAGGGAAAACCATCTGGAAGAAATGTAAGTTCTCCCATTCAAAAGACTTCTGCATATATCTTCAAGGTCATTATGCCCTTCTAAAAAATCTGAGGTCCAATCTTGTGAAAAGACATGGTTTGCATATACTGAGTGGAGAATTTGTGAAGCCTAACTTGAAGACCTAAAAGTTCTTCCCTGTCATGTACACCTCCATTATGTGCTTAAAGACATGCAGCTAATGTAAATATTTCCTTTGGTGAAATGGATGTTTCTCCTTCTGGAGGATGAGCAGCAAGACTGAATGTGAGATGCTGTTTGTGCCATTATGGTAGCATGGCAAAAGGAAAAGGCAAAAGCAACATGGAAAAGAGCTAAACAAGGTAAGTAGTGTCGAGAAAATTAGGAAGTAGGACCAGTGTTGGAAAAAGTGCTTGTTTTCCTGTGCATTTCTTTGCTAAGGACACAGTGATGGACTACTGTCAGTCATCTCATCAGCTCATAGAAAATGAGTCTCTGTGGGCAATGTAATTTTGAGTGTAATTATTTATATAGTGCCTCCAAAGGGATACTTTGCAAGCATGAGGGAAGCTTAAAAATACATGATTCCAGATGAAAAAAGCATGACATGGAGATCAGCTATAAAACTATAATGAAGGGATGATTGACATTATTTTTACTGTAACCATGATTTTTTATGTTGTTGCAAAATCCCTTAACTTCCTTCTACTTCTCTATTTGTGCTTACCAGGCTCCTCTGTCTTTTATTATACCTCGGTAAAAAAGGTAATCTTTAAGGTCTGTCCTCAAGGAAGTCACTCTGGGGAGCTCTGAAAATTTGGAAATTGTAGCCCATTTCCATAGGATCAATGAGATAAAGATGCATATTAGATGCTTCTGAAGTGCAAAAACTGGAGAAGAAACCAGAAAGCTATATGAAGATTTCCCAAAGTTTTCATATACCAGGTTGCCAGACTTTTGGTAAGGTGCTGGAAGAAAAATGTGGTAAAACTATTCTTCGCTGGAGATTTGGTGAAAGAGATTAACAGTGATTTGAGATGTTTCTTTGATCTGAATATGTTGTAAGAATCCATCTGCAGTTTCTGTAGGCAATATAAATGAAGTATGAACCTAGGAGGAAAAGATACTGCATTCAGAGTTAAGCAGGGTATCTGCAATCCAGAAATAGGATTGTCTGCAGAACTTTAGTACGAATCATCTTGGTTGTTTGCTTTTTCCCATTCTATTTCAATGTTTTACTTAAAAAATTGCTTTGCAGGGGATTGCTCCTGATTTACAATGGCATAGGTTAGGATGAAAAAGCAAGCCTGTAGAATTCATAGCATTTCATTTTTGTGACTGTGTTATTTAAATTAGAAGAATTATATAATTTATAGCCTTAAAGTTTATTTAGTTTTTTTATGCTCAAATCCTAAAGTCGCTGCTTGTTCGACATCCTTAGCACCTTGAAAATGAGGCCACCAAATGCTGTCATTCTGTATCACACTGTGGATGCTGATTGGTAGTGAGAAACATCTTCCCCCAAAGCCTCTGCTTGATCATCTTATTTCTAATGTACTTTTAGCAGTTCATTTTAAGGAAATGTGTATTTAGCACATTTGTGTGAAAAAGGATGCACATGCTCTTAAAAGAATAATGAATTGTGTTCAGGGTAGCAACTGGGAGCATGTAGGCAGAACTGAGCACCGAGCACATTCCGGGAAGGAGGAAGAAAAGCAAGCCGATGAGCTGAGGCAATGTGGTCCTGAAAATGGAGAACTATTTTCTAGAATAGACTATGGAGCTTGAAGGAGTGGTTTTAGCTGGTTACAGACCTAGCTGTCACTGTAACAGCCAGTTCGACTGAATTAGGTCAAGCTGCCTCTGGCACAGTCCCCTTGAGAAAGGATATCACTTTCTGAAGCTGCAGAAATTCCTTAAGTTCATCACTGGTGCAGTTCTGCTGAAGCTGTGTCCATTGTGCTGCCTCTAATGTTTTCATGTTAGCAGTAGAGAGCATTAGCTAACGAAGAAAGATTGTCATTCTAAGAAGTATTTTTGACCACCATTATAATCTTAGAAAGAAAGAAAAGAGATAGTGAATTAGGCTGGCCTATGGATAAAAGGTCTCCTCTTAACTTAGATCAATAAGGACTTCTAGTATAATAAGCTAAAATAAATGCTGTTTATGAAGGAGTCTTCCTTTCTTTACACTGAATGCCTGTAGCACAGCACAGCATATAACATGTATAATTAAAATACAATAAACACACAATAAAATTAATCCTTATTAAAACTGTAGAATAAAGCCAGCATCAGTGCATTTCTATAATTAAACAATTATTCTGAATCAAGTATTTTTTTATTGTAAGCTCAATAATATTAACTGACTGTGCATTTATTTAGAACCCTTAAAAATCTGCTTCAGATTTATGTATCATTAGTCTCCACCCACCCTACCCCCATCAACTACATTCATCAGCTTGATGGCTTACCCAAGTAAACTGTCTTAAATTTTCCAACTGCTCTTTTCACAAATTGAGTTAGATGCAGTATTGCTATTAATCAGATCTGTAATGCAGGGGCTTGAATTGTTGCTTATTTCTACAGTACTCTACCACCTTGCAATACGTACGTATTTATCATTCATTTTCTCCTATTCTGAATTTTGTACAACAAACAAGAGCTCTCATAATTCTTTCCTGTAAGGTGAAAGAATATACTTTGTAAATCATCTTCTACCATGCAGAAAGTAATTAGTAATTGCCTGTTGATGATCATCTGTCTGAATCTCTCTGCTCTGAAGACAGAAGGGAACCGTGACTGAGCAAAGCCATCTTTTCACCAGTGAGGTGTAAAAGGTGATGAAGCCAGGGCTGCCCAGAGAGGCACCCTCATCCCTGGCTCTTGCTGCTCCCCCTTAGACGTTAAGATACTCACTGCAAAACCCTCCTGCACCTGCAGCTGGACACCTCCCTGCAAAACCTCTCTTGCCCCTGAATATGCCATGCTGCGAATGGGCTGTAGCAAATCAAAAAAGTTTGGAGATCTCCCTCAGCCATGTAAATTCATTCAGAGGGCTATGGCACAGCAGTGCTGGCAGAGGCATGTACAACAGGGCACAGGACTTGCAGTTAATGGTGGCAGTCCGTGGCCTTTCCCATAAATGGAGGACAAGGCTCAAATTCATATCCCTAAATTTGAAGCAAGAGACCTAAACTGCTCTCAAAGACATCTCAGGTTGCATTTGACAGCTAAGATAGGCCAGCTTTTCAGGCCTTTAAGCCAAAATGTTGTACTGAGAAACCTGTAGTCTGGGGTGGACCTCAATGTAGAAGGCTACTTCAGGTAGGGATGGTAGGTCTAAAGCAAATGGAAGAGGGTGAGTAGCTGGACAGTTGTTGAACTTACTGCCACAATATACATTGGCTGCCAAAGATCTACATGGGTTTAAAAAGCAATTAGACGCAACGTCAAGGAAGAAAAATGTATTAAGGGTTATTAAATAGAATGAGGTAGATCTTGTATTAAGACATTACTGAACTTGCTCAAAGGAAAAAGAGTGTGCACTAAAGAAGTATCACTATGATTTTTCTATCTGTATATTTTTCTCATGGTGCTTATAAACATACACTATTGAAAAAAGGATATTGGGCTAGGTGGGTCTTTGGTGAGACTCTTCGTAATGTCTTTATTTTCAGTAGAAGAGGAAGTGAGTATTTGCTAGCAATTTCAACTGATGAATCAGTACAATTTTATTGATTTCAGCAGCAACTGGTCCAAAAAATCATATCAGTAATATGAAAAAAAGATCATTTTCTGCATAGCTAAAGCCAGTAGAAACTTTCTAGCAGCAGTTCCCTTCTTAATCAGAAAAAAATGATGGAGAAATGAAGGCTCTAAGGCTATTTAATTGTGAAGAATCAATTAGATAAATGTGCACTCCTTTTGATTTGCCTTTTTTTTTTTTTAATTGTACAGCTGCAGACATTATGGAAGCTATGAGTATTTATAACTCAACTGTACGTGGGCAACACTAAGAAATATTAGTTCAATAAGCATAATGATAGCTGTACTCAAATCAAAACTAAGTTAAAAAAAAGAAAAACCTCTTATTTATTTCCTTAATAGACATTTCTATGGTACTCGGCAGAAAGAGAGTGCTGAATACTTTGTGGAAGATTAAATTATTTGTAATTATACCACAAGTGGAAGGTTTTAACCAATGGGGGAAAAAACGTGGAGCTACCATGAGATTAATTGCTCTCACTAAGATGACTGCTAAATTTTTTAAGGAGTGCTGTGAACTTCCCCTGTACCTTTCATCTAGGCTTTCAAAATACTTTACAAATACCAATGTAGCTAAGCCTCATAACACCTCTGAAAAATAAGCATCACTATTCCCACTGCACCAATAAGGAAATCAAGATATAGAGAAAGGACATATAGAAATCATTATACTTTTGTATTTCACATGAATTCGAGAAAAGCAAACTCTATAGCAAAAAGCTGTAGAAGAATCCACCATGCATTTTTCCTTGTAGGCACACTTACCCAAGATTCTCTCGCAGCTATACATCCTGAGGTATACTATACACTCAATGTGTAGTTAAATTCACTTCTTTTCCCCTTAAGATAACAACAATGATAATAGTAATATTTTTTTACATGTATGCATATACACTATATGTAATACACATATATAACATGTATATGCACACAGGTAGCCCTCCTTCCAGTAGAAATGATTGTTCTGATACAACGTGAAAGTTTGCAAGTACACCTCTTTTTACATCTAGCTCATATTTTTGTTTTTATTTCCCTAATTTCCCTCCTTTCTCAGTGTTTTTTCTGCCTCAAAGATCCCCCCTGGCAATTTGAACCTGTCCTCAGCTCCTCAGTTACTAAAGTCCCAGATGCTTTCCCAGTGGCAGCTTGTCATTAAGATGCCAGTTTTAACACTTTTTCATTTAAAAAGATCAGCCCCTTGGTCCTGCAATCAGCTCCATATGTACTGACCCTCTCAGATATCTGTCCTTAAATGTGTGATGCTGAACAATTTCTGATTCAGCTTTTACATTGGAAAACCAACTGAAGAAAGCTGAAAGAAAAGGTCTGCAAGGTACCAGTTGCTATGATGGATAGGGAAGATCATGTTCAAAGCTATTTTTTTTTTTTTTTTGCCCTGTTACGTTCTTATCCCTCATCGAGTATGTCTCCTTCACCTGTCCTCTCCCAGTTGTGCCTCATCCATCCTTAGCAGAAGATGTATAACAGGTGAGTACATCAAGAGTATGTTAGCTTAATTGGTGCCATCCATTCCTTACAGCCTCCGGTATATTTTTTTCCAAGAAAATAATTAAAGTGGTTTACAGGCAGTAATATGCATCTTGATATATGCATCCCATCCAGATCTTAAATGCCTTTTCTCATTCCTTCACATCTGCAGGGTGAGAAAAGCAGCTGATGGGTGCTGAAAGCAGAATTCTGGATCAAGACTGGCAGCGCAAGGGCTTGCATGAAACCTGCACCTGGGCACAGAGCAGGCATTACCCTCAGGGCTCTCTGAGATGACCTCGCAGGAATCATTTTATAGGAGAGGGGACTATTTTGTCTTCTAGCTCTATGTGTCTACTTATGAAAGACATTATACATTTGTCTCCTACTGCAATTGAAAGTCTGTTTCTTCAGCTTTTACTAAAACCAGTGTGACTTGAGCTACCTTATTCCTCAGGAAATAACAGGGAAGTTGGGAGAACCTACCACGGAACAGTTCCTGAGACAGCTGGAGAGTGAATGAGCTCATCTGAGGGCAAGTTAAAGCACTTGAGTGAGTCTCCAGCTCTGAAATGCCTCTGAAACCTGGAAAAATAGATTTATTTGTGGAAATTTTTAATAGAGTGATAAACTTTCCCACCTACCTTCTGCAGCACCAGTACTGTGTTAGGATTGCAGCACTTGTACCAAATGGATTTTAAAATAGAGGCAAATGGTGTGACTCCTATCCCTGCTGCAATGCATACACTCACTCCGTAGCAAAAAACATCTGTGGTTGCAGATCCATATGGTCCATCCACAACCAATCTACAGCAACAAAACATTTAGTCAACAATCAGCAACATATAAAGCAGCAGAAAGGTTAAAAATTTGTTGGGCTACATGTTCTCAAAACAGATCTTCTGTTAAAATGAAAGAACTCTGCGCCTAAGCCGGCACATGAATAGCCCATGCAAACACATTTAATTTTCATTGGGTATCACTTAATAGCAAAGCAACTGTTTTTCTCTGAAATGAGAGAACAGGAACACCCATGTGGGTTTGGGGCCTGGCCATCTATTTAAGTATGCAATTGCAATTTTCTGGCTTTCTGAAATGTGATTAGTCATGTAATTGCATGTCCAAATTTAGCTGTGGAATTTGCATATTTAATTACAAATTACTGAAAAGCATCCTGTTTTAAAGCTTTATTTTCTGTATTGTATATATCAAAGTAAAGACAAACCGATTATTTTAATTATTTTGAAAAGTTCTCCATATGTATTAAAATAATGAAAGAGAAAGCAAGAAAAAGGTAAGCATATACAAAGAAACTAATATTTTCTCAGCTCTTTCAGAATAATCAGTATTTCAGAAATGCATTTTTGGCGGTAATACTGTACTTAGTATCTAGCACAGAGGAGAAATTGTAAAGGAAAACATTTGTTTATATTACTAGTCCGTATAATAAGTATTACTGATGCTAAAGCACTCATTTTGAACAACATTAGAGATGAAAAAGATAATAATAATCAGATTAATTCTACTACCACCATGGAATATAAATACACGCTTTGGAGTGCTCTGTCCAGTCTATCTTTAGATAGCGTAAGTGCTTCAGAAGATAGTTTTGGTATCTAACACTAAGTCCAGGAAGAAGAAGACTTTTTCTCCTTTCAGATTTCTGTTGTTTTGTGCCTTTTTTTTTTCAGCAATCATCTTAAAAGTTCAGTTTCAATAGTATGAGTAAACATGATGACATAAGAACAATGAAGTGTTTTAACAGGAAAGGAAAGAAAAATCACCAAACAATGGTACAAATAAATATCTGGACACAACGGATCTGAAACCCAATTGTTGCTTTCCCAAAGCGTACCTGAAATCCTAGAAAATGTTTTCTCTTTCATTTGTACTTGTCACATGGCTCATTTTAATTTCTGCAAGTGTGTTAGCAAAACAGCAACTCAGGGATAACTTTTGAAAATCTGGCCCCAGATAAAAACAAAATAAACTATTTTTAATATATATCCTTAGAAAAATTATTGTCCAGCCCTGTACTTTTTGTGCACTCACAATTAGAATTAAGAGCATACGTGTAAAGAGTTTAAGAATGATTTTAAGATAAATGTTCTACATAGATCAGTGTGGCCTTGGTAGCAATTCTCATTGTTAGTTGACTGAGAAGAAATAGATCTTGAAGGAATTTAAAGAGATTATTTAATCTTTCTGCATGCTATAAAACAAGTTCGACTATATTGAAATCATTCCTTAGAAATATTTGTCTAGTCCATCTGTTTGTAAATCATCAGATGTCAGAGATCCCATCATTGGTTTGAATGCATTGTTGTGCCACAGCTATAGAGATTAGCCTAATACAATTACTCAGAGAAAGCAGGGAAAGAGAAACTAAGCTATATAACCCATTCATTTGATCTAGAAAGGGTGCAGGAATGTAGGAAGATAAATAAAATTGACAAAAAATATTACATTTTCGTATGCCAAAAGAGGATTCAAAAACAGAGATATACACTATTCCTAGATATACTTTAGATTACCTGTATATTTAGGATACACACATATTTTACTTTAATCTTCCTTTATTAATTGCAATGTGCATATTTTATTTTTAGAACCTTATCATTCAGTTGCTATATATCTTCTGTCTTTTGCTTAGTTTCTGCTAAATGTTATTTCTGAATATAGCCACCAGTTTGGTGTTTATCTTTAGATACTCAAAGCTGTGAAAGAGACTTGTTTTTTCTTTATCACTAGCTTAACTATTGAGATATTCTTTGTATTATGTTGCAAGAAAGCAACTCAATGATGGCATTAGGCAGCCTAACAAAATTATAAAGAAGGGTTTTAAAGGTGACATTGCTGTTTATTTCAATGCTGCATTGAGGCTACCAACATTTGATAACATTTCCCTCTTTCTCCCTCTTTACACTGGATGTCAGTCACTGTGGGTTATTTCTGCTCCAGTTCTACTGAAACAGCAAAATTCTCTTTCCAGTTGCCTTTAACAAAGGCACAGCTTTCATTTCTAATTCTTATTAACTGACATGAAGCAAGAACTGCACAACACTTTCTTCTCTGCCTCCACAGTCTAGTACACCTCTGTAGCTTGATGGTGTCTATAAGCTTTTTAGGGGAATGTTCTTTAGCATCCAAGTACCACTAAATTACATAAAGTAGTTTTGCCTTTTGCTATTTGGTTTCACTAGATCCACCTCATCAAAAGCAATTTTCTGAGGTAGAAATAGCTCCTTCAGCGTTAAGTCCTACACATTCCACTGTAATAGAAATGATCCTGTACTGGGCTGTTTCCTGTGCTGAAAATCCCCCCTATGACCACAAGTTGCTAAATGGTTTGAATCCATCTCGTTTGGAGCCAGATACTTAGCAGGTGCAAGTTTGAATGGCTGTATTAACTTCAGCTGGGCCCTGCTGACTTTCAACAATGAAAGATCAACATTTTGCTTGGGTTAAGATGCTACAAGAGAGAACTTGAATGCTGATAACCTTAATATATTAGGACAGAGACTGAGCTAAGGGAGACTGATGAAAGGAAGTAAGGCTAGGCAGAGATTTCTGCAGCCACGAATTATCTGAGTAACCTGAAGCGACAAACTGAGCATTTGGGTGGCAGGTGATGGGTGCTGTCAGAAAGGAAACATCCAGAAAAAAATAGCTAGCAAGTAGCTTTTAGTGTTGTTTTAATTCAGTTTGCAAGTATCCCTCTATCAAGACATGTAAATAATAGCAATATATACATATATATATATATATATTGACTTGGACTTGGATTATTCATTGGGTTTTCATGATTGACATTGCCCTAAGTTCATGACAGGGTTTATTTGTAGGTTTTTTTTGTTTTGTTTTTGTTTTAGCAGAATGGCGTATTTCTGAACCTAAGGCTATGATCTAATGCTGTGCCATAAAGAACACACACAGAATTAATTAAAATCTTAAAAATTATTTTTAAAAGTAAAATTAACACTTTAAAATATACTGTCTGATACTCAAACCTTGGCAACATCCACAACTCCTTGAAAGCTTTCTCCTCTGCTCCAAAAGCCTTGAAGAGGGCTGCAGTCCAGTCCCCAACTACCCTGATGTGAACACTGAAGAAGTCTTCCTCGGGAGCTGAGGTGAGGGTGAAGGGGTGCCACTCCAGTGGTGAGATCAATGAGCACTGCAGAAAGATATACTGACCAGCTTCCATTTTAAAGCCATGTTTCTTCATGTGCAGCTCTAGGACTCCAGAGGAATGTGTCACCACCTGAAGAATAATAAAAGGTATGACTTAATTTTCTTTGAGAAGAGTAACAATTTCCATTGAGCTACAAATGACTTATTAATCATTTCTACTTGAGTTCAGACACAAGTTAATTAAAATTGGGATACACAGTAATTTCTAAATATCTTATAGATAACGATCTAAACTTCATATTGTAGTGCTGTTGCTGTCCAATAACTTGAAAGTGTATACAGTGTATAACACAAGGCAGCTATCTTTATGAGTCTTAAGAGGCAGAGTAAAGTCTGTAACAAATCAATGTTTTGTCAACTTTTTCCTAGTATAGAAGCCTTTGCAAAAACCTTTACCCAGTGCAAAATTACTCCTCAACAGGTTGGAATATTTTTCCAGTTTTACTCACTTGTTACACAATTAACTTTTATGTATGGGATTATTGTTGGCTTGGCAAAAAGAAATAAGCCTGGTGGAGTTCAATCCTAGTATACTTTTATTGAGAGGTAATCTCAGTTTAGCAGGCAGTTTTGCGTCACACATGGCATACTGAGATGCTCAGATCACAGCCACCCTGTGTAATCAGCAGCATGATTTACCCTGCATGCTTTTCCTTCACACAAGATAAGCCTTCTGATCACTGGCTCGATACGCATGGACTCAGCTGCTCCAACAGCCCCAATTCACTCTGCAGTGAATTAAACAGACCCTTAGCACACAAAGATATTTACAACCGGGACAAATTGTCACAGTTGTACTGGTATCAATGACGCTTTGACTATTTGTGCTGACTGATAATAAAGCCCTTAATCTCCTTGGAAGCCTTCAGATTTGAAAGTAAAAACCATATCCTGATGAAGTTGAGGGCCTCTGTGGCATTTACTACAGTGGAAGATGGGTTTCAGTTTTGTGGAAAGAGATGGCGTCTGTGCAGAGGTGCATGCTGTGATGATGGAGCCTTGTGAGTCTGGTAGTTCGTTAATCAAATTTGGTCCCATATGGAATATTCTTATGGACTTGCTATTGGAATAAATGTAAAACTAAAATCAGTGCTTGGCTGATACCGTACTAATGATGAAAGAGCTATTGAATCTGGAGGCGAAAAATAAGGTCGTAGTATGGAGTAGTTGTCTATAAAAGAGGCAAAGGAAGTCATTGCATAACGTTTTTTTTTTTGTTTTTTTTTTTTACACAAAAATGCAACTGTGTTACATACCTTAGTAATGACCACCTCCTGTTGAAATCTCCAGAATCTAACAATTCTTTCACAGATATACAACACCACAGGACTCACAACCCACTTCCAAGCCTGTAGAAAGTTGAATATAAAAAAAGAATATTTTTTTCAACTTCTACAAAATTATGTTGCATTCTTTGATTAAATCTGAAGTTAGCCTAAAATGTAAGTATTTTCTTTCTCTTCTGTGATTTTTGTTTCATTTGTTTCAATTTCTCAAAAGAGTATTTCTGTTGCTATCATAGCAATTCTGTTGTTCTCATGGAACAGACGTATGGGACTCTGTCACAGACACAGTCCAGAAACATTACTAATATCCATCTGTATTCTGGCCAAGAGTCCTTTAATATCCATTCCTACTATGAAGCAAAAGGATTAATCTGTTTAGGAGTTGTATATAAACATCATTGGACCTGAAGAAGTATAGATGCATATATTGATATAATATCACCCATCACAGCCTTACTTTTTTTTTTTCTCTTCAAAATCTAAAATATTTCAGAAGAGTTAGATAGGAGTACATCATACTGTCGGCTGTGATTTTTCTGAAACTACATGAGAAAACATTAAATCCCAAATTTTCAATTAGAGGAATGAGTTATAATTCCATTTAATCCATTAGTCAGCTCTTACTTTAAATGTTGCAGAGGATTGCTCTACTTCTAGTTGTGGACCACCAGAACAGTCCTAACTGCTTGGCTATTAAAGAATACTAGCTGGTGATTTTATAGAGTTGTACTACAATAATAGCTCAGATAATTAGATGTAATTGAATCTTTGGAATAATAAATAAGTAGGTGTTTTTTATGTGTGTTTTTTTTCCCCCTCTTTTTTTTTTTTTTCCCCTAGGAGATACAGTTTTATTTGCAATTCAATTACGTATACAACACATTTTAGCCATCTGAGGACTCCTCAATGATATGACAATGACTGAAACATCGACTTTTCCCCACAAGCTGAGTAACAGGGAATATAAAGTATCTTTTCTGAGAAGCAAGCCATAAAATTATGTGGCTTCCTTAGAAAGTGGTAAGAAGATGGAGCAGCAATTTCCCAAGTTTAAGTCTTGAAAATTAAATTAAAAAAAAAATACATGATTTAATAATGGGAAGAAACTAGTATAAGCCAGAAGATTCTGAGTTAAAGCAGAAACTCAACACATCCGTTGTCCCCAAATACTACAGGTGTCTCTGCACAGTGGGTAATCTCACTCGTCTTGAATATATTAGCATACATCAAGGCACAATAATGATGAGACCTGTTTTTCCTCCATTCCATTTGTGCTACCTGTAAATAAAAGCACGTGACAGGAATGTTAAGGCTGCAGGCTCTCTCATGCGAGAGCTAAGCTAAGATTTCAAATGTGACACTCCTGTGCAACAGAGCTTTCAATCCAAAATATCTAGTGGCTGGTTTGGGACAATGAGGCATCCACCAGGAGGACTGTGCTGCTAGACAGCACAGCTCCTGACCATCTAATCAGAGCATCTGTATTCCCACCCAGGTGGTGTTCCCTCCTGTGATGAGAATGGACTGACACAGCATAGCAATGGCATGGAAGACACTGTGGGGATAAAAGTTCAGATGCACTGGGTGTAACAGGAATGCTTAAACATCCTCAGTGGGAGGAGATGAACAGAGACATGAGCAAGTGTAGATGGCTGAGAGGGGGGCTCATCTGCCTCAGCATCCCCCAGGAGCCATGGCCACAGGAGTGTGCGCGCCGGTGCCACCTCACACAATCCCAGCTGCATGGGACAAGGCACAAGGCTGTCCCCTTGGCTCCGTCACTTCTGTATTCCTGCCTTGCTGGTGCTGCCGTGGCTTCTGAGTCTCTGAATGGATTTGTGACCATTGATGCTTGCAGGCATCACACCATAGCACAGCACTCATCCAGCAAAGCGCTGTTCTTACAGACAATCGATGTGCCATATGGTATTATCACAATTCATTTAAAGTAATGTGACTTTGCAAGCACGGCCTTGGGTATGCAGGAAAGTGTGGCAAAGTAGGTTTAACATGGAGAAATGGAAGTTCTCTCCAGTTAGCTTTATGATAATGAATGTCAAGGCATGCTGTTGGAAGCAAGTTTGTGTCTGTATTCACAGTGTGCAGCCACCTATTGATTTTTATGGTGACATTGTAGCTGAAATTTTTCGAGAGGCATTCATTTTCTCATTAATATTCAGTTTGAGTAGTGGCTAACAATAGTTTAGTTTAAGAAAAATCTATGTCAGCCATTAACAGAGCTGCGAGATACTGAATGCTAATTTTTCTCCTTTACATTAAGATATCCTTTCATACGCTTTCTCTTTCTGGAAGAAACAACAAAAACTTGCATATGAGCAAGCTAAATCTTGAACTGTAAATGTTAAATGATCTTGTTTAGATGCTAGACATCTGACACACTGTACAAATCTGCTACTTAATTACCCCCTGTGGATTTGCAATCTTGCTGCAGTGAAACCACCCTTCTGTGGGACATTTTTCCTGCCTTTCATAATTTATTGTTTCAAATTCTCTCCGTTTTACCTAACTTAAGACATCAAGGCTGGAGGATAGGAGGTATGTGCCCCAAAGCAAGGACATAATCTTATCTTCAGTTTAGTCTCCCTTGGTAATTAGGCTATTAATATTAAAGCACTATTAGTTAAAATAATAATAATAATTTGCATCCCTAGCTCTCCTGTTTCACTGCGTTTTCCGTATCTCTACTCTTAAAAGATTTTCACCTAGAGACCATATTTGTGCAATGAGATGAGCACATTAAGGCTATTGCTGAAGCTAAACAATAAAAACAAAATGTGTTCTGTTTTGTTGTTGGGGTTTTTTCAGTACAAAACCCACAAAAAAGAGAGGAAAAAAAAAGCAACAAAATCCAACCAACCAACCAAAACACAAATAGAGTCCAATTCTGAAATAAAAAGAAGTTGTGACTAACTAAAGAATCTTCCAGAAATAATAATAATTATTACTAACACCATATTTTTCCAAATCTCACTGTGTTCTCAGTGCATAGGGGGAGGTCACAGAACAGAAATGGGCAATTACACTCAAAACATGACACTGAGTGCCAGTCACTGGCATCACACATTGCAGCCCCCTCATTCCCTATGGCAAACACATGGCCTCTCAATGAAAGATATTAACCTAAAAGCAGAAGACAAACATCACTCTTACCACAGGTTTGTTGCCAGAAAACTGTGGCAAAGGACACTGAGTGGCTTTCTCCCATTCCAAGTAGTGATCTTTACAGTAAGTGACGTTGTGAAGCAGCAGACTGTGAGGTGTCTGACCCCGGACTAGCTGACTTAAAACAAAAATATTCATCAGCAACACACCTCTTTGCAATGTCTCTGGACATGTGTAGGTTTTGTATTAGTACTTGAATGCAGACATGAAGACAACTGACATTCAAAAACAGGCCATTTCAAGACTATTCTGCTCTCTTTATGTTTCCTTTATGTTTGCCATGACTTTTTGAGCACATGCCATAAATTAATGATGGTATTGGTATATATCAGTGCAAATGAAGAGTGGAGAGCTCTTGCAAAGAAAATGTATGTTTAACTTTCTGTGTCAAAATCAGAATGATTTCCAAGTTCTTTGGAGCAGACACACTGACCCCCTCTATATATGAGCATCTGGTACTGATTAGAAAAACAATAAACTTTAATGGAGACAGACCTTCTCTTTCCTTTGCTGCTTTCTAAATGCATTTTTAAAAGCTGCAAATAAAGTTGGAGGACTGTAATTAGATGTGTGCTTTCTAAACATATTAAAATCTAAGTTCTTTACTTCTGAGATTGCTAAGGATGTGAATTTCCTAAACATATCAGTCTTGACTTCTCAGTTTTAATGTGTTTCAGCTGGTGTTTACTGTGGGTAGAGAAGGAAGGTTTTTATGAGAAACGCTGTTTGTTTCGCATAGCTTCTCTGAATTTTCCCTTCCATTCTCACTTTGAATCTATAACATTAGCCTGTCC
This sequence comes from Numida meleagris, assembly GCF_002078875.1. NCBI lineage: Eukaryota > Metazoa > Chordata > Aves > Galliformes > Numididae > Numida > Numida meleagris. The sequence continues at coordinate 50,152,603 of NC_034411.1, forward strand.
TGCCTACTTGTCTTACAAGAGACAAGCGCTGCCTTCTTTTATGTGGCAGTATCACCAGCTGCCACCAGTTTAGACAAAAGACAGAAAAGAGTTGAGTGAGCTGTTGCTTTTGTCCAGTCACCTGAGAAGGAGGAAGAGATGGGAAGTGGATGAAACCTTGACTTTTGACTCCTTTTTGTAAATGGGGTGGTGGAGATATATTGGGGCAGCAGGAGCTGCTCTGTGGCAGTGCACTTCCCACTTGGTGAAAGCATTACATTCATCTAACCCTACTAGATACTGCTAAATAATTGTCCCCTTGAAGGAATGTCAGTCAGCTGTCTAGGTAGAGGGAGCACACAAACCAAAGACTTCAGAAGGGTTCTTTATAGTTGCTTGAAATTGAATCCTTACAGATTTAAAGGGGAGAATTAAGGAATGCTTTTTAATCAGACCAGGATACATTTTACAGCATCTGTTTGTAGCTGTGCCTCCGAAAGTTGGGACTAACCAATTAGACCAATTTCAGGAATCCATCAAGGCCAAACTAAGTGTAGCAGATCTCTAAGAACAAGGAAGGACGTGAGGAAAATAACAGAGCACAAAACATCATGCCAGCCTGTTACCTGCCTCATGATAACTTCATGAACAACTGGAGCAGACGTGCACACTTTGCAGTGGGCTAAGAAGTTCCCATGTGTCAAAGAATAACGGTCTGTACATACGTTAGAGGTGGCCAACACCATCTGAATGTTTTATGAAACAGATGTGAAAAGGATATTGTGGCACTGTCCTTACATCTGAAAAGTATTACTATAGCTTCAGGCCATGTGTATACCAGGTAGTCAGCAGGAGAAGATTTATAGAGCAGAGCACTTTTTGTTGAGGCCCTTACACTGTGCGCATTTGGGAGTTATCATTAGGATGAGGTCTACTTTGGTCTCATGAATACAGAGACAAAACTGCTGGTATAGTTTCATCTCCAAACACTCCACATTATACAATCTGAGGTTGTGCAATAATATGAACCAAAAGACAGTGAGAAAGACCGTGAGATTTGTCTCAAAATCATGCTCCTTATCTGAATTAAAATAAGCGCGTATGTGCACTGCTAGAGATTCACAGTAACACTATTGAAGAGGGATGAGAAAGGAAAATGAGGGGAAGTGCGTGAGAGAGAGGAAGAAGTGCAGAAAGCTTAGCAAGCTTGTACAAGCTCTCTTGAAAAATGCCTTACAAGAGCTATGAAGTTAAGGAGTATTCCTTATTAATTGGAGACCATAAAATTTTGATCTGTAATGCCCCAGATCTTAGAGATGAAAATTCCTTCAGTCTGAATGTGTTGATGCTGCAAGTCTTATGATGGGGAGACAGCAGAAGAGTGTTTGAAAGAACTGAAACACAGAAAAGTCCTTGGAGAAGTAATGTGTACTAATCGCAAAAGGTTTTCATTTTGGAATCTGTCTCAAGCAAAGATCTCAACAGTTTGTTAATAGAAAGGCACAGAGTGAAAGATTTGGATTGTTTCATCGCAGACTGTGTACACATACCCCATGTAGTTCATGCAGATACTTACCCTGTACCATGGATTATTAAACCAATAAAGAAAACCACAAAGAAGTGGTGGGTATACCAGAACACCTCATAGCATGACCTTCTGATGAGCTCTGTAGATGAAGTCACGATCAGAACAAAAGCCACAGTTATCATTACTCCAGTTACTCCAGCTATGGTAGTCAGTACCTCTCCCGTTGTGTTCTAGAGTAAGCATACATTATTACTATTAGTAATATTGTTGTTGTTAATAATATTTTTACTGTTAATATTGTTACTGTGGTTACTATTATATATGAAGTCAAATTCTATGTTACATTTTCAGCATAGGAACAAAATCAGAACATTACAATCAGGCAAGGCAAACCTCCATTTCCTTCAGAAAAGCATGGAAAATCATCCACCTGTTCTATTTCCAACTGGGCTTATCCCAGGCAGATTTATAAATGTTCACTGCCACTGATTTGTTTGAGGAATTAAAAGGAGGGAATCAGGCAGTCCCAGTAGTACTTTTACCTATTTATCTTATGTAAAAGTGTCTCAGAAGAAAAAAGGAGAAGATTAATCTTAGAGATGTAATAACCAAAACAGCTCTACCAATTGTCTTATTCATGTGAGGATGATAAAGTGAGGTGCTAAGTCACTTGGAATGTGTGGGTCTCTTTTGTGCTTATTTTACATCAAAGATTTTCGCAGTCCTGTAGTGGTGTATAAAAATGGCATATTCTCACTTACTTAAATAGCATTTCTTATTTGCATGTTCCTTACATTTGCCTGTACAGTCATTGGATAATATTTAGTTTTTGAAAGATATGTTTATATTTATATTCACATTTTTATGCTCGTCAGAAATGAAACATTAATATTCTGGGCTAGAGCGTGTTCCTTCTTGTTCGTGACTCACAGACATCAGCACAGGTCTGTTACAACTGTCTAAACCCACCAAAATAAACTGAAGTGAGAACGAAGACATATTTTGAACACAACAGTCAGATGCTGATCTCAGTTGTAAAGTGCAAATCATGAAGAACAGCAGTAAGAATCTCACATGCAAGATGAGACTCAAGCTAAATATGCCAGCAGAGTGTAAATGAAGCCCCCACTTGGCCTGCAAAGCATGTATCTGTTTTTCTAGGGCTGGTGTGCAGGATGGAGGAAACTGTGTATGCCTGCTGGATCATGAGTTGGTTCTACAGTTTAGTACAGTAGAAATAAAACCCATATTGTGTTTGTAAATTGCACTCATCTGATATGGAAATCCTAGAGGTGATGAAATTCCACAATGTCATTTTTACCATCACTTTTTACAGTAAAATCATCCTTTCAAATATTCACACTTGACGGCACACAGCACATTTTCAAATTGGTGCCTGTGAAGAGTGTGTTTAGACCTTTCTACATATTAACAGGATTGATCTAGGTGATATTTTGAACATTTCCACTACAGTGTCTAGTTTGAATGTTGAGATGAAACACAGAAAAATGTCAAAAACTCTTAGTACATTTCTACTGCAGGGTTACAATGGAATTGAAAAGGAAACCTTAGTTGTTACTCTCAGAACTTTCCTCTCTGAAGTTAGAAGCAATCTTTGCTTTGCTTTCCTTCATAATTTATTAATTCTGAGTATAGCTACTGAGACACAAGTGGGAGATAAATACAAATATTAGAGGTTAGAGTATAATCTAGGCTGTAAATTTGCAAGTAATTGTGGGGCATATTACTCTGAGAAATCTGGAAAAAATCTCTGAAAATGCTAGCTTTCTTTCTCAAGGGTATTTAGGATTTTAATGTTAATTAGAAGCATACCTTTAAATTATATCACTATGGGAAGGCTTAGCAGAGAAAAAAAATGCATACTGGAAGACAGTGGGTTGCCATTCAGTACTGTGAACTCTGCTTTGTTCTGGGGAAACATTTCACACACATGTGGTGAGAGTGGGCACCAGATATTCAGAGGCGACACAGCTTAGTCCTTGCTCACTGTTCTGCTCTGGCTACTTTGTCAACACTAACATCAACGCTTCTATATTCATAATATTGAGACCATTAATTTGCTTGTTTTTCTTGAAATTTGAGAACTCTTTATTTGTTTGTTTAGAAAGATGCAAAAGTCACATTTAAACTGGAGAAGAATGGAGAAAAAAATGGGATAAAATGCCTTATAATTGAAAAGTACTGTTGAATGAAATCCTACTGTTGATTGTCCAGCCATCATCTCACTTTGTGTTTGATTAAAAGGGCCCACTCCGTGGTCTTTAAACAGCCTTTACCGCAAGCTGAGTATGTGGGAATTTCCTCAAAGGCAGAAACAATACATGTGGGAATCCTACTAGGGCTTGTGCAGCCTGAGAGTACACAACAGCATACAACACTATACACAAAAAATGGTGTCTGATGAATAGTGTAAGGAATGAAGCTGAGCAACTTTTGCATGTTTTATATGCATGCATTGCAGAAAGGATGTGTTTTTCTGTATCTTGTGAGTACTGTAAGGAAGATCTCTAGCCATGCTGTTGTGAGGTAACCTAGGAAGCAAGCAGGATGCACAGTATAATTATTTCCCCAAAGTAAGCAGAGCCATTCATTTGCAGGACAAAAATGTGCATTGTCCTGCAAACACTGTCCCTGGCTTCCCAGTACACTGCATCCCATAGGCAGCAAGTCTCTGGGTGCTGTTGGATGTGGTCTTCCTAGGGCAGCCCCACTCCGTAACAGGGCAGAACCAACCCTCAAACTGAAAAGATATCCCATGAGGAGAGACAGATACCAACAGTGAAAGAAATGTCATGTGTTAATGCTGTTTGATTGTTGTTATTTCTTTCTAGAAAGAAGTTGTGTTTGCTCCATATATTTAAAGTTTATTTTTGTTTTTAAAATTCCTTGCAGGTTTGTTTCACTGTCTACAATTTATAATGCCCCTTAGCCTTCCCCCTACCTGTCTCCTAGCAAACCAATTAAAATACTATAGGAGTTTCTTTGAGCTAAGTAACCTGAAATTGCAGCTCTGAGTAAGTGTTTTCAGCTGAAATTGAGGTTAACCTCTGGCAGCACTTTCTTGCTCTGGTTAAAAGGCTTTGAAATATAGTTTTCCTGACAGTAAGATTCACAGAGGAAAACTTTTTACATGAAGAAAACCAAGAAGTGACAGCTTACCGTTTCGTAGGTCCGGATTGGGTTCAAGTAGCTTTCATTTGGCCTCTTGCCAAGGCCAGAAAGTTTATTCCGTAGCCCCCCTGCTTCCTTCGACTGGCTGTTATGATACCGCTCTATATTGAACAAGTGGGCAACAATGTGGATGGCTGCATGAGAGAAGAGAGGCACAAAATTACAGGCATGCTCCTGTGTATCCTCAGTGCCAGAAGGAGCTCCATTAAACCACACTACAGACTATTTAAAAAGCCTGTGCATAAACTGAAAGCTTTGCTCAGAGTAAGCTGTCAATAAAAGGAAAATTTTATCTGATATATGCTCAATGTGTAGAAACTGGTTCAAACGAGAGAGGAGAAGAACAGCTGCAGGGTCATCTCCCTCCCAGGTTTACAGTTGAGTGCCCAGCAGCCTTCAGTGTCATCCAAGGCAAATCACTTGAGAAATGAGATAAAGCAATTTACCTTGGGTTTTAAAGTGTTAAAAGTAAATGTATTAAAATCCACATTTGTTTGTGGGTTTTTTGGTTTTTTTTCATGAATATTCTAATATATGCCAAGGTCTAATTTTGCTACATAGGATATTAACTTGTCCATTTTAGGCATAGACTTGCACTGGGGAGACTTAAGAGATGCTTTCAAAATATTCCCATATCAACAACTGGATATAGCATCACAGTATGCTGGTGGAGCCTGGGAATCCCACAGGAACTACAATTTTAAGGAAAAGGTCTGAATCACAGGGTTAGCTCTGGTTTGCCCTCAGCAGCAAACATTACTACTACTTCCGGCCTGATCCTCAAAGGGAGAGGAAGTGACGAGTTTAGAAAAATGCGTAAGTGAAGAAAGAACTTCCTCATAATCCCTTTTCCAAGTGGAAAGATGACAAAAGAGGGAATAAAACCTTTGTTCTACTATTGGTAAACATAGATAAAATCATAATCACACTAGGTGCAGAGTTTCACAGTTTTCAGTATGACAGATTCTAAAATCCATTACAGGAAAGATACAATTAACGCAAAACATTAAATACTGAAGAATGAAAACCAACAATGATAGTTGTTTACAGTAGAGCTATTAGGATACGCTATTTCAAGATTTTATAATTATCTTCCCATCATCATCTCTCCTTCAAGCTTTATCTGTTCCTGTCCCTGACCATTTAAAGAACCTTTTAAAAAGCAATATTGGTAATAAACCAAATATCACCTGCTTCCCTGAACAATCTGCTCTCAAAAGAAGATTCTTTTATTCTTTTCTTATTCTTTCTTTTCTTCATTTCATTCATTTTGTTGCTTTTCTTGTATTTTTCTTTTTCCTCTTCTTTCTTATTCTCTTTTTTTCTATTTTTCTTTGTCTTTTTTTAATTTCCTCTTGCTTCTTTTCCCTTTTTTAATTGTTATTCCTTGCACAAGAATAATGCCTTACTGTACTAGTCATTGTATAATTATAGCTAAAAACACTGGCTTAACTGTTTAAGGATTTTTGTCTTTTGGGTCCACTTAGTGAGCTTTCTCATTCCCTGTGTGGTTCCTAACCAACATGTGGAAAGGGCTGCAGTCATGGGAATACAAATCAAGGAAGAATGCAGAACATGGAAGTGCTTAAAGTAGCTCAGGCAAAAAAGTGAAAGATCGCACTCTGTCCTCCAACAGCAGCTTAGCCCATCTGTCCAGGCTGGAGAGAGGTTATTTCCATTCAGTTCTGATGTGATCCTTGTAGAGCAGCAGATGTGCTCTTGTTGACTGTCAGGTTACACTTCACACAAAACATAATGTTAGCTTAGGGGCTCTTCCACCATTTATTTTCACCTGCTCTATCTCATTTCCCTGTGCTTAGGCACTCACTGGGAGATGAAAGACATGTTTTTAAATACTTGTCATATGTAACTTAAAGTAGAAATTTAAACCAAAGTACCTGTGCAAGTCACCAGGCTGACTGGTTATTCTCTTGTGAACTGTTTCCTGATGAAACCTTTAGTGACAATAATCAGGTAAGGGCATCCCAAGAGAATAACCTGAGCACCCACACTACAGAATTTTTTGACATGTTTTTTTCTGAATTTTTGGACCAATGAATAGTAAATTTATGTAATCTGGAATAGCTTCAGCAGGATGGAGACTGAATTCAAATGGATATAAAGTGCACAAGATACAATGAGCCTCGAAATTAGAAGGCGGATTCAGGCCATCAAAGGAATGAGACTCTAAAATAACCTTTCAATAAACACGATAATAGGATCAAGCAATCTAAGCAGCTTTAGGCTGAAGGTTGGCCATTTTATGAAACTACATATATGATGTGACCACCAACATTAGAGGGTGCTGGGCTCGGTGACCCAGCACATCTTGTTTGTGTCCCTACAGATTAGGTGCTGCATGCGAAGCAGAGTGGCCTGTGCCAGACTCAAGGTGCTGGCTGCAGCCCTGTCCTCATGATGCTGGAAGATCGCACAAGACCACAAACAGGGCAGGAGATGTGCGGGCGCAGGCTGTCAGAACCCGAATGCCTGAGAGGACCCAAGCTGCAGGGTTGAGGTGGCAGCTGTGTGTGGGTTGTGGCAATCTATTCCCTGGAGTACAGCTGATGTAGAAGCAGTATATAAACACCATTTATGTATTTAAGTGTAACAGCATTTTTAAGTGCTGAGTGGGAAAGAGGGAGTTGTTCCTACATGGGACTCCCTTCAGAACAGATGTTTTGGCCTGCTAAGGATGTTATCAGAACCAGTTGGAAGGGAACCAAGTCATTGCTCGAAGAGGACCTAATTTCTCTGACATCTGACAGAGCTCACTTGGAGAACAAGAGTGATGGGTACCAGACAGCTGGCTGCGGTAAGTTGTAGAGCAACATACTGCATGTGGTCCCCCAAAAATGGGGAAGAAGAGAGAAAAGTTTCCAAGTTTGGAGCACCTTGAGAGTGAATCTCTGAATGGGTTTACATTGCTGATAGTCGGCATCTGCAAGTGGTTAGTGGTGCAATCAGTAATGGAACTCAGGCTTTCCATACCTGCAGGATGGGCTTTATCACCCATCTCTGTTCAGAGAAGCTGTTGATGCCTCTTCTCCAGACATGGTCAATGCCAGTTTGGATCGGGTCCTGGGCAGCCTGATCTAATGGGTGGCAAACCTGCCCATGGCATGGGGATGGAACTGGATGGTCTTTAGTGTACCTTCCAATCCAAGCCATTTTTTTCATTCTCTAATTCTGATATGGTATATTCACCACAGCTTTGGGATCAAATGTATTTTACACAGTTGGAATCCTTAGCTTTGTTTCACCAACACAGTTCCCTGAAACACATAAACTGTAAGTTTGGACTACACTCGCTCATTTAGAGTAGCAACAATGACTAGATTTGGAGGTTTCAATCTGTATTCATAGTATAACTTACTCTATTTCATCTTTGAAATACCTGGGTTTGTAAAAAATGTATATGGCACATGGAAATTTTCATGCAAAACAAAGACATTCCTGTTGTTTAGAAAGCTATGAAATCTTGCACTTTCCTCAAAGTGCAGGATTGCACATGGTTTGTAAAAATTCTAGTCATGTCAGCAGTGACAGGAAACCTAGTACTATCTGCTACGCGCTGAGTGCTGAAAGTGAGATGAGATGGTAGTTTCTTCCATATTCCTTAGCAAATTATTTGTAATCCTAAACAAAAAAAATCCTGTGGGTTGAATAGACTTCATGCCTCAAGAAGATCTCTAGCCTAAGATTTAATGAAGGTAATCATGTTGCCAAATTTCCCTGGAAGAAGGGATCTGTTCTCTTCAACTTAACCCAGTGAGTTTTTTTCTGCAAGCTATTAAAATACACTGTTTTGTCCAACTGTATATTATTCTGCTTTACTGTAAACGTTACTGTCAATGGAAACATCATCCCACAATCTTCTTTGGAAATCTTCCCTTCTGGGTAATATTCTCTCCAGCTTTCATCTAGCAGGTATAAGGTATTACAAGAGTGGGAGACTTCCAGAATGAACAGGATAGGTCTTGTTTTCAAGCTATTCTGTGGTAACTATTAACATATACAATATAATGATACACTGAAAAATATTAACATTCAAGCTAATGTACTGAATATGTCAGTTTAACTCAATTTCCCGTGATCTTAAATTTTGCCTTGAGTGTCATTAAAGTAATACTTCTGATGTTGTTTTTCTGTGCTGCCAGGAAAAAAAGATGCAGTCTAAAAGTGAATTATAGCTGGCTGGTAAGAGTAATGCAAAGATCTAATTCCATTTTCAATGCAGTTCATTTAATGTACAATAACTGTAGCAGACTAAAAAGTCTAACACTGGATACATTCCCATTAGCTAAAATATTTTACATCCCTAAAGTACATTTTCTGAAGCTTCTTTGCATCTACAGTGTATAGAATTTACCAAGCAATTTCAAAACTTATGTACAAATTTCTGAAATCTGCATTTACAACAGCTGTAGCAGTTTTTGTTTTTTTTTGTTTTTTTTCCCCTGCACCGCTTAGATAAGCTAACAGTGAGAACAAAGTTTCAGGTATTCAATACAGAATTTTCAATTCAATGTTTTCCTCATTCTGCATGACTAAATATAAAGTACAGAATAAACCATGCAGTCATTTAAACAGAGTTCTCTTTTTATATCAGTGCATGAAGACTGAAGGATTTCAACTGTTGTTTTTAACAACATCTGGAACCTCTGAAGCACTTAATATGCATTAATTTGTATTTGACCCTGAGATGTTTTATGTGGTCCACATCTGAGATCAAATAAATGTTTTATTGGAAGAAGTGGAGGAGGAAAAGGACTGCTATTAGAGCATGGTGTTTACGGTACATATTCTTAAATACAAAGAGATGTGATTAAATTATCTTGAAAGTCTGGTCAATTTAGCTCGTCTTATTCAGCCAATTGTATCTTCAGTGAAGCATGCACAACTCTCATTGAACCAAACAGGAATTGCATGTGTTTATCTGAGAACAAGATTTCTCCTTTTCTGCATGCCTGTACAGGATGGTAGTCAAATTGAAGCTTTCAGCTAGCAGTTAAGTATTTTGGTTAAACAGCACATCATAGTAAAATTGAAGGGTCAAAACTGGACCTTCAAACTCATGGTGAGGAGAACAGCTATGTAGGAACTTAGGCCAGGAACAGGCAAGTCTGCCCCTGACCAAATCCGTATTCTTTTGCAACCCACTGCCTTGTGCCATTTCTGGTTACACAGAACCCTCAGTTCAGCTTTGTGCTGTCTCTGTGAATTAAAAATGCACAGATTATGTGAAAATTACAAGAGTGACACACAGAAAGTTAAATGAGATTAAAACAAAACTTTTTTAGAATGTTTATGAACATCAAACATGAGCTTGACTTGGACTGGTTTTTATCTTATCTGGAAGATTATAATCTCTAACTTAATGCATTTTCCTTCCCAATGTTTTCACTAAGTCTGGGACTAACCAATTTGACTGAAAAAGAAATAATGCAGTTTAATAGAAATTTGATTTTCTGCAATTTCTGGAAGTATTATACCAATATATCAAGTAAACACCTTTTGATTATTCACATCTACTTTCCTGAAAACTTGATAGTTTACACAAAGAAGTTACTCAGACTACCAAAGGCCTTCACCTACAAACACTGTTCAAATATGTTTGAAAGTGAAAAGGTTTCCTGTTTTTTTTTCAGTATAGGTTGTTTTCAGTGCTTGTCAGAAGCCAAACACACCTGGCATCTCTGTATTTCTGTCTGCATTTTGCATATTTTAAAAGAAAAGCGCACTACTGGAATTCGTGAGGAGCAGAAAGCACCATTCCAAGCAGACTAATTACAAAGAAACCCGCTGTCGTTCCCCTACTTTCCCTTAATTTCTTAAGCTTTATTCACATCATAATTCAACCACTGTTGCAGGAATAGATCTGTATAACTTTTCTGCAAGCATCAAAACAGTGCAACAAATAGGTTGTTCTTCAAAACATACCAAAGTAAAAAAGTTCCACTAGCACTGCCCACTTTATAAAAGGTATGAATGTTCTTTCTTATGATAGCAAAGACAACACAGTAAGAAAATGGTGTTGTAGAGAATGTTATTTACTATCTCTTGTAGATATCTTTAGGTTCAGCGTACCAGCTGTCAACTGCAAAGTCTCTTTAAGAATTAGAAAGTATAGAATGATTTGCACTGATCAGGCCGAGAGTGCATGAAACAGTAGTTTTATTCTAGCAGAATTACAGATCCATAAGGAAGATTTATTAGTGGGTGAATAACTCCCAGACAGCTCTTATCACAGACAGGCATGCAGAATGCAGGAAGCCAAACTAAGCAGAATTCCCTTTACTGAATTTTCAATGATGCCCTTGATTATAGATAGCATTGTTTACCCTCTCTTCCCTCCACCTTCCCTCTTCCACTTGTCTCTAATTATATCCCTTTACGACCTGACCAATTAAAGCCTGCTCTTGGATTTGTATTAGAGTTGATGAAAAATTAAAAACACAGATGTACTTTTTTCAAGGCCATGCACACCTCAGCTGAGCTGTCTGACTGAGAGAAGTCAGACAATACTAGTGTCACACTGAATATTTTTAGCACACTATTAAATAAATATGCTGGAATAACACCACCTGGCAAGCTGAGATGAATGCATGTTATTTTAATAATAAAGGAGTCTACAATTTTATATTGTGAGGATAAGATTACTGATCTGATCTGCAAATTGGTTTAACTTCTTGCTGCCACATTTAGGCTATTGATCATACAGGGGAGAACATTCACTTAACTAAGAATTACTAAATTGCAATAGTCTAATAAGAGTTGACTATGCTTCTGTGTAACAAAAGGAAATATAGGTGGTACTTGGATAAATAATGTGTCAGTAGATAGAAAAATGACATCTATTTATACATCATTTTAACATTGTCAGGTTTTTTAACAAGGGACTCAATATACTTGTGGGCACCTTTTTTTTTTCTCCGAAAAGAGAGAATGCTTGTTTTCTTTCACTATATGTGCTATAGATCAATTTTTTTTTTTTTTGTATTTGAAATTTAATTCCAGACAACCATGTTTCTGGCCATTCTTTACCTAAGACTGACTACACAATGATGTAGTGTTTTCTCAAGAGCTATATTTGTTTTTCACTTGTGTGGTAGGGAAGAATTTGTCTTTAAGTTGTCATGGTTTTTTTTTTGATCAAATTTCCCTGTATTTTGTTATCTTCTTCAATTATCTTGTCAACTATTTGTCCATTTTTTGTTCTGGAAAAGCAAATCAAACCAAACCAAACCAGCCGAAGACAAAAACAAACAAACAAACAAACAAACAAACAAACAACAGAAAAAAACCACACAGAAAAACCAACCAACCCCTTATTTTCTCTCTAGAGAGTTATAGAATTAAATGGTGATGCTTTCTATCATTTCATATGTGTCTTTCTTCTTGGAAATACTGAGGCCATAAAGTAATCGCTTTTCTAATAGACTTGCACTTCCCAAATTGTCCATCTTAATGCACTAGGAAACGTTTTATATGAATTTAAAACCTAAAAACATAAAAGCTTTGACTGTGCAGTTTTGCTTTATTTTTGGAGCATGACTAATTATACACCAAGTAGAAGCTGGTTAGTTTACATTCCTGGGTTGATTTGTTAATTAAAGAAGCAATGTTGCGTTCTATATGAATCTGCTATATGCTGAAACCGAACTCTGATAAATAAATGGATATGACAGATAAGTAAATCATCATAACATACTATAGGTTGCACATTCTCATCTGCCCCCCTTCTGCTCTGAATTCTTTAATGCTACATACAAGGGACAAATTTTAGCTGTTGGCTCCTGACAGTGATCATACACACAAAGGAAAGCGGCTCCTACACACAGACTGAAAAGTATATTGGGACCAAGATCCACCCTGACAGCCAGCTTAGGGGAAATACTTCTACCCTCCAATGTATTTGGCTTGTGAATAATCCTGATTAACTCCTCCATCTCCATCACTTTTTCTAAGAGAGCAATACCACCTTGCCCAGATACTTCCCCATCTCTATGCGCTCATGTCCTTCATATTGCCTTTTGTTCTTCCTTCTCTTCACACTGCTCTTTCCCACACTATCTCCTGTTCCCCTTGTGTCTTTTAAATTCCTTCAAGCTCCATTCTTCTCCAGATCCTTAACCACCTGGGGAATAGGAGGGTGTCATGTCTTCTTCCCAGCCAAGCAAATGAACATCTGGTCAACAGTCAAAGGGACCAACAAACTTGAAAAGAAAACTTGAGATCTCGAGATGCAGATTTTCCCTGTACCTACATCCTAATTTTTAAAAACATGTAGGAATTTAATGGCTTTGAGATAACTACTTCTCTCAAAGTTATATGAAATTTATTACCCAATTGAAAATTTATTGAAGAAGATTTAACAGTGGATGGATGAACAGTGTAACTCATAAGCACAATTTCCTTAGGAAATCAGACTATAATGCTATTTCATTTCTCCAAACATCTGCTCTCAGATGTACAATGAAAGTTACTGAAACCAAATTTAAGAATATACAGGCTGGTCACATCAACTAATGAGCAACCAATAGTTACTATCCAAGTTGAAAGGATGACAAATAGTTAATCAAATGAGACTCCTCGACTTACTTAAAGATGCAGTTATCAAATGCTAGTACATAAATAGCACATATCAGAGCTGATGGCATTATTCAGAATCACTGTGAAATTCAAAATAGTTCAAAGGCAAAGAACAACAACAACAAAAAAAGCTTACTTGCATTTACAGCTATTCCATAGGCAGCCACCTTGTGAAATGCGATGTTTTTGTCAAGCTGTCTCCTTGGTGCTCCTCCACAGCACTTGGTAAAAAAGTGAAAGTTGTTTTATATCATTCCTATTACTATTTGCAACTTACATTTTGGAAAGGAGGATAGAGGAATTCAGTATATCTGAAAATGAAGTTCTGGTTCAAATTTAACTTTGGGGCTCAAGTAACTGTTTTTGGTTTAACAACACTCCAAGATTTCTTAAAACTATTCAGCTTACATAGGGGCTCAAATTCAGGTAGGGCAAAACTGCTTTCCTCTGTGAGACGTGGGCAGCTTATCTGAGCTGACAACTAATTTTCTGGCATAAGAACACCAGAGCTGGCTATATTCACAACCAGATTGGGCCACTGTTGCTTGCAAGCTCAGAAATTGCAGTGAGAGCATTTTTACTGCTTTCAGGAAGAGGAGACACTAGGATGGTGAGACTGTCTAGGTTTCAGACATTTGCATGCTTGTGTGGTACTGAGCCACATTCCCATTATTGGATTTGCTGGCCAGCAAGCGGCTCTGCACAGAGCCCACTTGGGGCTGGGCTGGGCTGCAGTGAGCCAAAGACAGCACTGTCTGCAGGAACCTCAACAGCACCTGCAGGCCCAACTCAGCCTCTGAAATATGTGCTGGCTGGCTGGATTACTTGCTTGGCCTGGAACAGTGCAATGCCAAAGATCCTGGCGTGTAACCATGTTGTTTCCCAACTAATAAGCCATCCAAAAATCTGGAGCACTGCAGGGTGCCATGAGCTTCCTCTGATGGTTGCTGCATCTAGTCTTGTGCTGGCCACGATGGAACCAGCCAAGTTGCTCCCTGCTGAGTGCAGAATGTTGTTCAGAAAATCAAAATATTGATCATCTGTGAGAAGAGTACCAGTTCTCCAAGTTCTTACTCAGTATTTAAGTGGGGATGCAAATATTTTATATTAATTCACAAATTAACTCAGAAATTCAGGACAATTTTTTTTTTAAATTCGCAGCTCCATTGGACTCAAACAGTCAAAAAACAGTGGAGATTCCCAGTCTAAAGACTGGCTGAAATGTGACAGTACTTTGAAGGATGGAAAAAAAAAAAAAGCAGAACTGAAAATAAGAACTAGATTACAATAAAAGAAATTAATGCCATGATTTCTAAATTCCAGTTATTCTTAGAGTTGTGAAGTCATCAGTGATTTTTTATCCAAACATGATATTGGAATTCTAATAATTATAATTCTCATAATTCACTGTAGGCTGAAGCTATAGCTAGTAGAGATAACGGCATAAGTACTCCCTATGTGTGATGCCAAGGTTAATGTAAATGTCTCTGAGCAGACGGCCACTCAAATACAGAAGACACAAGCTTACCAGAAGGGAAGAATTAAATGGTGTCCACTCAGTCAAAAGGGCTTAGACATACTCCTTATTATCCTTGTGACATGTTTGTTTATCTGTACATTTCCTCTCACTGATTTTCCCTTTTCAACTATACAGGATACTCATGATATTTAAATATTCTCTACTTTTGGCTGAGTTGCATTCTTACAACCCCTATTTGTCGGTCCTCACTTTTCACTTCATGACACTGTGCTATGCAGTGGCTGCCAAAATCAGTGTTGCATTGAGTGCTGTGTTAAACAAGTAATTTGTTTCTCCTCAGTCGTGAGTACTGACAATTTAAATGGTAATAGCTAGGCAATAGTGCACAGACTTGTCTATCAAAACTTAAGATTACTTGGAAAATGTTTGATATGGACAATATTGCAGAACTATAGAAGTAAAAAGGAGAGGATAATATGGCTATTTGAGAAATGGTACTTACAATGCTTGCTCCTCTTAAGAATGAAATAAGATTTCTACTGACTGGTAACAGGATTAGCATGCAGTTAAAATTAAGGCACGTTGCAGAAGCTCTCGCCCAAGCCAAGGTTGACTGTACATATAACAGTATAAAGAAATTAGATTACAAGTTTGGAACAGAAGAAAATAAAAGGAAGAAAACACTACAGTAACATAATACTTTTATATGAGAAAATTACTGCTAAACATAAAAAAAATATTATCAGGAAAGATGTGAATAAAATCAGATTACACATTCATTCTTCTTGTGGAGCCTTTAGCAATCAAATTCATACTTACTCCCAGCATAATCCGTGTATAAATGTAAGCATCTTCATCTTCATACCAGTGGAAAGTATCAATAAATAGATATAAATTCAAGCCCAGCCACACCAACTACAAAGCAGATAGGCTGCAGATTAGTGAAACTTAGAATATTTTTTAATGCATATAAAACTAGATATGGTTATAGTTTTGAAAAGTATCTGAGAAATACTTCAAAATCAGTGTGCAATGCATCTCTTGATCACAGATGATAGAAATCACAAATGCCTGCTGGAACGAGGCTATCTGTTAGCAAATGCAGGATTATTGCCCTATCCCCACATCCCCAACAGAGGATACAGATGACATTTACTGTGTGGTGGTAAACTTGATCTTAAACACGGGGCTTAGCCTGGTGTCTAAAAGGGCAATAAAACTTAAAATTAAAGAATTCCAGAAACAGAGCGAGTTAGAAGCTGAGGAAATTCCTTTCTCTACCCTTCATACTCAACTCACCAAAGCCTCTGAAAATGATCAGTAATATAATTTGAATTACAACTCCAATCCTCTGTTCCCTTTATATGAGGACTAATGTATACAGACTTAGAAATAATTAAAAATAAAACAGTAAGACTTTAAATTGTTTTTAAGACCAGTTATAAAAAGGTTGCTGAATATTTTATAGCAAACTTTACATTTAGCTTGGGAGTATTACTGTAAGCAAACCATAAAATGTCTTCAACAAGCTTGAAATATTTATATTTATCCAATTAGGTTTTTTAACGCTAAAAATACTCACTAATAATAGGACTGAGAGTTTTTCATTCAAAATCCAGCATGCCATCCTGAGTGTCTCTTCTATGCTAGCAGCAGCTGAGTCTTGCCTTCCAGTGTAACCTGAGTTCTCTGTCGATTCCTCAGGCTTTTCTAGTAACTCCTTTTGTCTTTAGATGTTAATAAGCACCTAATGGGAGCAGGAGCCCTCCAGGAATTTTCTAATTAAAATCCCCCTGACAAGAACATATCACCCAAGTGACATGTCTCATGACCTGTGTAAATAAAATGCTGGTCATTGTCCAGACATTCCTCTCCTCAAAGTTATTTCTCAGCAAATGAGAGATGCTGTCATTATATTGTTCTCTGCACTCTTTTACTAGCATTTATTTCTTGTGTTTTTTTTTTTTTTTTAAGTAGTAGTGGTGGGTTTTTTTTTTTTGTTTGTTTATTTGTTTTCCTTTCACTTCTCTGTTTGACCAGAATGTCATGGTTCTTCATGATCTTTCTTTTAATTTAGTAGCAAAAGTGAGCATCCCTTATGTGTGAATAAGAAAGAATTGCTAAAAAGCCTATAGGAACTGTCAAAGTCATTCAGTCAGGAGCCAGAAATGTCAGAATAAAGGGTTACCCTGTAACATTCTTTTGGATTTCTTGCAACTATGATAATGTTAAAATGCATGACTGTTTTTCATTCAGCTGATTGCAAGGATAAAATAAGCAGTTATTGTTCTGTTTAGAGAGTTTGGTGTAACTGGGTGTGTAACACTCCTTCCCTTCCTGCTAGAAAGAGAAAGGCAGCAAGTACTTTCCTTCCGGGCTTCCCTGTCAAGCCTCACAAACATAAGCTGCCTTCATCCATTATCTGTGAGGTGAGGTGGGAATGCTTATTCAGGAGTTCTTAGCACAGAGGGGTTAGGGAGAAACGGGATCCCTTCCCTGCACACACAGCTAGAGCAGCTTCCCTCTTGGCTCTCTTGTGCTCCTGACCCTGCTCCCACTTTTTGTCTGCAAAGTGATGGCTTTGGCAACAATTAAGATGCTCAGGAAATAAAATGTTTTTCCAAATGCAATGCACAAACACTGTCCAGGGCTGAAGCTTATAAATTTTTTCCAGGATTTGTTTTTATTTACAAAACCAGATGTTCCTATTCATCCAAGTTTGTCTAGAGGATGTTCAACATATTTCCTTCTCCTCAGAGGTTTGCTCCAGTGAGGATATAATGAGCCACCTGCAAGTATGAGTCAGCAGGACTCAGTACCTCTCAGCAAGATCAAAACCTTTTGACAGGTTTATCAGAGAATGAGGTTGGCCTATCCAGGACTCTTTAGTGAGTGGTTATTTGAATGGCTGGCACCATAATTATAGTCAGTGTGAAGAACAAGTTTTCTTGAGAAGAAAGAAGAATAATTCATTGCCTTTCCTGCACATCTCAAGAGGGAAATCCCTTCTTGGTACATTGTGTAACTGACAGTAGCTGGTCCTCTTGGGGAAAGGAAACTGATGCTGCTCACCCAGGCTGCTGTTAGATGTGGTCAGCAGCTTCTGCAGGAGGTCCTGAACAGGTCTTAGCTTCTCTCTTGCCCTGCTCTCACGAACGCTCTGCATTTGCCCATGCATCCATTTGCAGCGGCACAGGCTGCCCAGAGAAGCTGTGGGTGCTCCACCCCTGGAGGCACTGAAGGCCAGGTTGGATGGGCCCTGGGCAGCCTGAGCTGGTGGTGGGAACCCTGCCCATGGGAGGGGGTTGGGACTGGGTGGATTTTAAGGTCCCTTCCAGCCTGAGCCATTCTGTGATTCTGTGACTCTATGATCATACCATAGCTGTGCAAACTCTGCCCGTGGTGATCTCCATCCTCCCCAGTAAAACCCTTTCCATCAGGACTCCCTGACTTGGCCCCAAAGACTTTCAGTTACAAAACAGCTTAAAATTTTGTTTTTAAAAGGTCAATTGTTATTAAGCTCAGCTTCTTTTTGTTCCAGTACTAATGACCGTTAACAAAGAGTTGCTATAGAAACGTGATTATGAATATTCTGAATACAAACATTTACAAGAGATTTGTTTTGAGCTTTATTTTTCTTAGATGGTACAATGAGGAATTATTTATTAACAAACGTTATGACAAGCCATGTGCAGGATTTGGCCACTGTTTACTACGTGAGTTGATAGAGGTTATTCCCAAAACCACCTCTTTATGGTAGCTCTGATAATTCAGGAGCTATGATGATAGAAATTATTGCTGTATTTTTCAGAGGGCAAAGGAAAAGAAAAGAAGGAAGAGGGGAAGAAGAGTACACAGAGGATGAGGAGAAATACTGGTAAGGTCAGATGCCAATTTTAACTACTTTAAAAGAGGGGGAGGGAGAAAACCCACTATCTGGATTAGCTGCACTTCAAAGGGAAATGCTGCACTGCGATGCTCTGCTTTGAAGTACAGCCGATCCAGACAGCAATTTTCTAAAATGAGTCAAAACTGGCATCTGAAATAGATTTTTTTTTCTGAGTACAGCAGATTCATATGCTGGTTTAGGCTCCAAAATTTGTCTAGATCAGCAGCTGTACTTCAAAGCAGCACATCTCAGTACAGCATTAGACTTTGAAGTGCTTGTGGTCCAGATGCCAGCGCTCTTAAAGGAGCCGATGAATCAACTGCACTTTGTTTTTTGTCTGTTGAAACAGCTATGCTTTTTCTCATACACAATGATAATGTGTGTGGTCTTCTATATGGTATCTATCAATAAAAACGTAATGCTAACACAAAAGCTCTTTATTGCTACATTTTCTAAAAAGGAACAGATCATCATCATTTTATTATACTGATTTGCAGTGATCTCAGCCAATTTCTAGTGCAAACTATTCAGACAAGACTCAAGGAAGGATATTTTGTTGATTATAGAACTAACCGTGTTTTATTTTTTTTATTATTTTATTGTTATCATGAGATGCAAATGTCCTAAACAGGACAAGGATGAAAATGGGTTTGTTCTGGCAGATTGGACAAAAGCAGTGTTGGGCATGCTGAGTTTCCGTGCAAGAGACAAGCAAGTCTGTCATTAGCTTGAAAGGTCAGTTTTTGCATGGAAAGAGGTTTATGAGGTGCTGAATTCCTCCATGTAAGTAACTCAGCTTTAATGTCAATGTTTATATCAATTACTGCTACAGATCTCTATTGCAGTTAGTTCTGTTTGACAGCAATCTCTGTCTGAGGTTGTTAGCAATTTTGTAAAGTACTTTGAACAGTGCTTGCCCTTTACAAAACAAATTGATTATTAACATGAGACTACATGTACCTATATGTATTTCATTTTGCCTGGCTATCCTAATTTTACTATTAGATATGCATGCCTTGTTTTTCAAAAGCAAAATAATTTCAGTTGATTCTGAACTCTGCCCTATGCTGTTCATAGTTTTTCTGTGTGCCTGGCTTTACTTCTGTAACCTCAATTAATTCAGTAAACTTCACTACGCTACATAAAGAGGTGGATGTAGGTGAACAAGTAACGCAGAGGTTCAGGGTACTTCAGTTATGCAGACCATCTAACAGCCATTCTCATGCTGGCTGTATCAGAGTGTACACTCTGTATTAGACTATATCAAATGGAGGAGTTGGGTTCCCTAATTTTTATATTATTTTTAGTTAAAAAATCCTTATAATGTCTAAGAAATGAGAGGAATATTTGTCTGGAATGGATGAAGGAGCAACAAAATCTAATTGATGAACCGTTCAGCTTTTGTGGAGAGAGAGAAGCTGCTGGTGCTAAATGCAGTGGAATTTATTTTTTTTTTTCTTTTTTCTTTTGAAGACAGTTTGGATGAACAGAGGCCAAGGTTCAGCTTTGGTTGTTCTTCAACACCCTAATTCCAGTTTTGTAAAGAAACTTATTGAATATCTATAAACAGTGCCTGAATAACTGGTAGCAGAAAAAAAGCTAAATCATTTTTAGAGATTTTCTTATAGTTTTTTTAAGTGTCTCATTAATGTTAATAGATTTTTTTTGATGAACTGTACTCACATTACAGATGAGGGAACTGTTTTGCGGTTTGAGAACATTCAAGAAATCTCTAAAGCTCTAAAAGACTGTAGTAATATTAGCCTCATCAGTGTCAAAGATTTAAAAATCATCAGATTGTTCTAAAATTCATGAAATTACAAAAAAAAGAGTGAGGACTTTGGGGAGAGCATTGACTGAATATGGAGAATTCAAGGGCATCTGGCTCCTTATTTACAGCATATTTTGGTAACTGCACGCTTATTTTTTAACCAAATATATGAATTCTCTTAAAAATCTTGGCCACAGAAGTAGGCTTGAACAAAAATAATTATGCAGTTAACAAAACTCTTGTGACACGGGTGCCAGAATTAGCAATAGGATAACAGGAATTGACTTCTGGTCTCCTCTATACTCTGCTTATGATCAGTTGCCTGGAGCACGACCCCAATATTTTCTTAATTTCTGGAACTTGATTTTGCAGACAAAATCTATATGCAAGGACTGTGTCTATAAGCACAGTCATTGTTTACAATGAAGAAAATGGAGAAAGACTTCTATGTCTGTGTAGAAAACAGGAATTAAGTTTTAGAAGTCCTTTAGAAAGAATAAACATATTTTGTTGCTAGGTCTTACTCCTCTTGAACTCCACAAACCAGTGGAATAAAACAGACACACAGGTCAGATTTCTTTCCCTGTGTTTGCATTAGTGTCAAGGCTACCTCAAATGATAGGCAGTACCAGGACTGGGAACTGTAGCTGATGCCATCTACACCTAGCACAGTCAAGTAAAGGAAATTAAGCATCAGCCAAACACATGCAGTCTGGGATCAAAATCAAAGACCTTGTTGGAGACTAGAAGGGAGATTACCAGTGATCACTGTGGGATCCGCTATTTGTTCTGCCTGCAGCAGGACTCATTACCCCATTGTGCAGGGCAACTCCTACTCAGAGTCTTTCCACAAGCTGGTAGAAGGGGTTTATCAGTGAGAAAGTGTTTAAGAGGTTCAGCTTGGGATATAATAAGCTCACAGCCTAGCAATATTAATACTTGAGTCCAAATCTTTTATCTCACAAAAGACTCCTTTATTACCATGCTTACATGGTAATCAAAATATATTCAGGAGCAATTTCAGATGTTCAAAAGCTATTTGTTTCAATAAGTGCCAAAATCTCCCTGCTCTTGATGATGCATCTCCAGAAGCAGAGCAGCATACCTTCCTAATTACTTGTGTAAAATGCTGGTTTTCCCACATGAGATGTTTTTCAGTTTAATAAAACAAAACAAGCCCCCCAAAGCAGCAGAAATCTTGTAAAAACAAAATAAAACCAAAGCAACAACAAGAAAATCAACACACAAGATGTGTCCATGAGTTATCCAGATGGATTTATCTTTTACTGGTTTTGAAGATAGCAAGATGTGGAACACAGATTAAAGGTGAAGCAAGACTTGGGAAGAACAAGGAGCAGGAGGAACAAGGGGATGCCAGTACAACCCATGTTTTCTCTAGTATCAGCAGACCTGAAAAATCCCATAATAGAAGATGTATTTTTCATAGAGCTCTGTTCTCAATAGAGCACGTGTAGGTTGTACGTCAGCCTACCTTCCTCCAGCTCTTCATCTCCTGCACCAGGCACAGCATCTAAGTCAGTCAATCTGCAGTTTGTGACAGTTTTGCAGGAACACATGCACAGCATTTTCCCTTACAGAAGCTGGCTCTGCCAGGCTGGGGATAATCCAAGGTAAGAGCAAGGGCTCTGCTCTGGCATGTGAGGTTACAGAGGGGGAAGATAGTTGTCCTCCCAAACACACACAGACACATATTTCCCTGTTGAGTGATCAGTTGTGCAGCATATCCTAAACAAGGTGATGGTGACTGGAGAGAGAGTGGGACAGAAATTAATGAGATATCATCAGAGCGTGGCATGAGGGCATTTCTCCCATGATTAAAAAGCAGGGCAGAGACATTTGTGCTCACCACAGCTCACAGTAGCTGCAAGCAGATCATAGAATCATAGGATCATAGAATGGTTTGGGTTGGAAGGGACCTTTAAGATCATCTAGTTCCAGCCCCCTGCTGGGGGCAGGGACACCTCTCTCTACATCAGGTTGCTCAAAGCCCCATGCAGCCTAGCCTTGAAAGCTTCTTCGTATTCTGCAGTGCTGATCAGAATACTCAGCTTGCAGCAAACAGTGACTTCTCATGCATGTATTTTCCTCTCACATACCTTAATCATACCACAGCAGTAATGCTAACCCTTATTTACACTTTCTACATCCAAATTCTCATTCCAGCTAAAATGGCAAAATGTGCATATACTCTTGCTTCTAAGAAGCAAATGTGAAGAAATTTGTCTGTCAAAGGTGAGCCTCATACTTAGTTCAAGCACCCTAGTTATTTGTTTGTACATCCTGCTATTAGCAGTACTTCTCCAATGCAGCAGGGTTCGGGCTTCATTTTTACATAGGCAGTAATTCAGGTTTTGCTGAGAGAATTGAAAAGTAGCAGTGTAAAATATTCTGAGCACAAGCACTAAAAGCTGAAAATTGCTTTCTTTGGAGTTGTAGTAACATTTATTTATCTTTACAGATGCAATTGACCTGACTGGACAACATTTATGAGTTTTGAGGGAGCAGGCTGGGATAACTACAAGGCAATTCTCAATTGTCTTTGGAAGTTCATCATAACTGGGGGACTGGAAGAGAGCAGACATCACTCCTATCTTCAAGCATGGTAAGAATAAGGAGCTGGGGAACTGTAATCGGTTCAACTTCTGCTCAATTACTGTGAAGGTGATGGAGTAAATTTATCTGGAAATGATTTCCAGTCACCTACAGGACTGTAAGGTGGTTAGGAGGAGTCAGCATGGGGAAATTGTGGCTAACCATCCTGATAGACTTCCGTGATAGCAAGTTTGGTGCCTAGGAGGTGGAGAAAAACGAACTGACAATAATCTGGGAAGTTCAAAAAGGGGAAATGTCAAGTTCTGTATCTAGGGAGTAACAACTTCATGTGTCAGGACAATCTGGGGTCCAGCACGTTTACAGAGATGTTCCTTCCTCTGCTCAGCATTGGTGAGGTCATATCTGGAGTGATGGGTCCAGTGCTGGACTGCCCAGTACAAGAAGAATATGGATTTATTGGAGCAAGTCCAATGATGAGCCACAAAGATGTTCAAGAAACTGAAGCAGCTTTCATGAGAGGACAGTCTGGGAGAGGTGGGACTGTTCAGCCTGGAGAAGAAAATGTTCAGGAGGGTCTTTTCAATGTGTAAAAAATGTGTGAAGGGAAGATGCAAATAAGACAGAGACAAGCTATTCTCCATGGTAACCAGACAGGACAAGAGGCAGTGGGGACAAAATGAAACACAGGAGGTCCCCTCTGAACATCAGGAGACACTTTTTTACCTTGTGGGTGTCTGGGCACTGTCACAGGCTGGTCAGAGAGTTTTCATCCTTGGAGATACACAAAACCCATCTGGACACATCCCTGAGCAACCTGCTGCAGGTGACCCAGCTCTGAACAGTGGGGTTGAGTTGGACAGTCTCCAGAGGGACCATCCCACCTCAGCCATTTTGCGGTATATGTGATCTCTACTTAGTTTACCAGAACAAAGTGACTGGAGTATTCTGAAGTTTCTTATCCTAGGCTATAAGGCTACTTAATTTAACTAAATTAATTTTTCTTTTGTTAAAATTTTCATGAAGAAGCTATTAGATTAGTCTGATTTTATTTCTGGCTCTTACTCAGAACTTTGTGATCCCATTAGCAGCCAGTTTTTATGAGGATGAAATGTTTTCAAGTGCTGGATTGAATATTTTCAGTGGAATATTTTATGGCAGTTTTTGATTAGGCAGATTCTTTCAATGGAGACGTTGAAAGCAATGATAAGGAGGAAACCTAGATCCTTGAGAGACTTCATATACCCTTAAAATGAGTACCAATGACATGAATAAAGACTTTCACTAAATTAATATAAAGACTTGTATATAGGTATGTTTAAAGACTGTTTGCCAGAAATGATACTTTAAAAAAAAAAACACAAAACAAAAAAAAAAAAACAACACATCAGCATGCAAATTTCTCACTTGCATAGCATTAAAATTACCAGAGTTGATAAATTGTATGCTATCTGAATGATTTTAAGTCTGTGAATGACTTCTCATTTGGACTTTATATTCCTTCCCAAATTAATTCTGAGTCTAGCATTAAATCCTATTCCATATTAAATTAAAAATAAAATACAGTTTGCCCAACATAGGAACATTAATGGGCCATTCCAATGTTCTCCTTGGTGTCAGTTGTCATATGCTCTTGCAGGAAGAGTAGGAATACTTACAGCAGTTCCAGACGGCTATTCACTACTGCTCACAAGAGCAAAGGTCAAGTGCTAAGAGTTCATATAGCAGACAGTATTTCCTAGCATGTTCAAAGTGGAAATTGTATTTTAAAGTAATTTCAGGACATCATTTTTAACACTGCAGTATAGCAATATATAAAAGCATAAGCTGTAAGTATTCTGGACTCATTTCTCAGCCACTAAAATGTTATTTGCTTCCATTACCTTAAATTCAAATAAGCCAGTGGCACTGTCTATAAAGTATCTCTCCGTTGTGAGAACAAGCCATGAAGTGGCATAGGTACTGAAGAAAATAAAGAACACCAAGAGGAGAAGAAACAACATATAAAACAAAGTGTGAAGGTGACGCAGACATTTAAACAATATTTTCATGGTCTAAGCAATAAAATACTTGTGCACAAAAGATTCCAAGTGATGCCTGATTCTAGCTATTTCATAGAATCATAGAATTAGCTAGGTTGGAAAAGACCTATAAGATCATCCAGTCCAACCATCCACTTACCACCAATAACCCCACTAAACCATGTCTCTCAATGCTATATCCAAATGTTTCTTGAACACCTCCAGGGACAGACGTTTGTTCTCCTCTCAACATTTTCTCCTCACATCTTTATCAAACTCCATTCTTTTTCTAAAAGTCCTGCAATTTTTAGTAACTAAAACTAGTTTTATGTCAGACTTCTCCAACATCTCATGGCAACAGTGTGCATAGGCAAAAAGTATTTTACTTACAGTCAGTGACATGTTTGATTTAATGTGTTATGGACAAAGCACTGAAGTATTAGGACATCAGATCCATCTCAAAGGGCCAGGTCACTGCAGTTTTTTAACACATCTCATAATTTGACACTCAAAGTTGAAATTTTTTAGCACTTCCTTTCAGATAAGACCTCAAGCTCATTCTTTCTCACCTGCAGTGGAGGTTTCCAATCAACAGGGATCAAAAGCTGAACGTGGAAAAGAAAGCAACAGACCAGCTAGCTCCTGCACCTCTCTCACCTCTCCTCAAATCTGGGCAAAGGTGGGGGGACTTCTCCTCCTCTCCCCACTGTGTGCATGCTGTTCTCCAACCATGGTGCCTTCTTGAAAATGCAATGCAAGCAGCATGAGCTTGCTGCTTTGCTCCAGCCAGGCAGTGACCAGCAATGTCCCTTATGACTTGTTACCACTCTGCCACCCCAGCCCCACAAACATAGCCCAGCTGTACCTTCTTTCCATGGCCCTTGCCCCACTACCAGGGCCTTGGAAAGTCAGTTCCTACATCACTTCTCTCCACGCTTATATGAGCACTGTGTGTGTTTTCTACATTTGAATTGCCAGCAGTTTCTGTGGAGCTGTAAATTCGCCTTATTTTCAGTATGAACATAAAGGTAACTGCAAGGATGGGGTGATTAAAGTCTTTAATGTATGCCTGTTTATATTGTAGTTACAGCTTAATCTAATGAATTCAATTTTATTAAAGGTTTTCCCAATATAGTGTTTTAAAACAGAAGAAATTAAAGTGAGTTTATATTCAAATATTGCTCATTTCAGTTCTCGTAAAAATTCTGAGAACAGACTATGCTTTGAGAATAGAGAAATTAAAAGACACTTAAAGGACTATCAGTTAAATGTTATTAATTTAAAATTGGATGAACTTTTTTTTTAGAAACAAAACCTTGAGGGAAGTCTATTTACAAATCACACCAATTTTTAAATTGTTTTAACAGAAATTCAGTTAAAATGTTCCGTTTCATTTGCATCGTTACTCAATTGATAGGTGGGAAATAATGTATTTTTCATTCAAAATATGCACTCAGTTTTTTTTGGTAGCTCTTGTCACACTTAAAGTACTGTATAAACATTTCCTTTTAGTCTTTACATTAGACACTGCGTGACAAAGATTTGTTATCACTAAAAGAAAAATCAGAATGGGAAGATGATGTCACTTGCCAAAGGAGACACGGTGATTACTAGTAAGCCGCGACTAAAACAGAATTTTCAGACACCTGTCTCATAAGCAATTCACAATTTGCTATTTTGTCTACAATGTAAAATAAGCACTGTTAATTGTTATTCCAGTGGAGAAAATGATGACGTTTGTTTACTGTGTTTTGATAGACAACTTGAAAATGGCAGTGAGAAACTAAAAGAAACATGATAACAGACTTACTGCATAATTCATTATTTGTCTTCTAATATCTCTGTCCCCACCACCCACCTGCCATTACTAGTAATTGCTAAATGGGAAACTGCTGCCGTACTTTGTGGTGAGACCTGCTCTAGCATCCCTGACATTGTGGCTGGTGCTGGCTCTGGTGCTGGGTTGGTTCACCCTGCAGCCTTGGCCATGGCAAAGAAAATAGACTGTATGCCGAGCTATGTAGTTAGCAATAAACTTTTATGTACAGAATGGAGGTTTGTTTCCTGGAAAGTAGTGGCTTCAGAAAGGTTCGTGGTTTTGAGCAGAAACCTGATTCATTCTGAATTCCTATTACCATGAGTTGGCAGTGAGACATTGGCTGTATTGTTGTGAGAGTCCTGGCTGGGAGTAGGAATATGGAGTGCTTTATAGCATTGTTATAACCAATTTAAGAAAATGCACCTGGAGACTGTAGTAAAAAATGATGTGCAAAAATTGGGAATGATAAAGAAAATGGCCACAAAGATCAGGAATGAAAACAATGTTGTCCTTTGAAAAACCTTTGTGCAAAGTCAGTCTCAAAATATTTTTTATCCTTTGCACGAGAACAGCACTCAAGAGTCTCAGTTTTCAGTTTACAAATAAATAAACAATATGTTGTGGTGACAGCCTTGAAAACATAAATCAAGTGTAAATTGATCTAGTGATGCTTTCCAGACCTTAAAGGCATCACAGAATGATTGCTGACGAACATGAAGTGTCCCACACATATTAATGAACTGTTAATTCAAACCTAAAAATGACAGCCTATGGCACATTGGATTCTGAAGCAGCCCAAGCAGTATGAAATAAATGCAATATCAGACACACTATATAAATCATGCTGCGCACAACAGTATGCATTGGTGTATTTCATCAAATGAAATAATCCTTAAAAATTAATATTTACTGCCATAAAATTTCCACTGCAGTTTCACAAAATGTAAGGAACTTGACTCAGATCATGCTTCCAAGGCAGATAAATCCGGGCTGCAGTAAGTGAGCGAATCTTCCATCAAAGCTGCCCTAACTTTAGCAACATCATAAAGAGTGACAAGCTGCAGAATGAGCCTGTCAGAAGACGGGTGTATTTATTAAAACATGTAATTTATCCCTGAATTTAGATGCCGCACAAGACTGGTGTAGTTTGAATGCAGTGGGGCAGAAGTGCCTGTAAGAGAAAAACCATGATGAGGGTGGCTAATTAAAGTTCTAAGAGAACAGATTTTGACTTACACTATCCCATAATTTGCTTTTCCTTTAATGACTCCCCTCTGTCTCCTATACATGTAAATTACACTGTCTGAACATCCACTGAATGTCAATTTGTCTATTTTTTTTTCTTCTATTCTGTTTCATCCATTTGCTTATCCTCAAAGCCAACAGAAAATTTGTTGATACTCATTTTTCTATTTCAGAATACTGTTTGGTCCAGTTCGTATTGGTAAAAAATGTGATACTAAATCTGGCAATAGTGGTTTATATTTGCATTTTACATTTAAAACATATTAAAATGTCTTTTTTTAAATTCTTGATTTTAGCTTTGAAAAGAAAAGTTATCAGGGCTTAAATAAAATAGATAAAACAGCTTAGCTGTCCTGAGTGGTTTTTAATTTTTATGTTTTTATCACTGTGTCTTCACCCTGAATTTGAAAAGAAAACAGTTCATAATCTGAATTTTTCACTGTATAATTAAGTTTGATAAATGTGAGACATCTCTCTGCAACTGTACGTATACCTGCCTGGTAAATATTCTGTAGTTGTGACTGTGTGTTTGCTTGTGAGTTTACAAAAACTTTAATTTTCCTTATTATATGAAGAGAGGGCATGAGAAGTCAAGATAAAAAGTTATCTGCACTCAAGGTTAATCACTTTCTTATTGACATTGAAGTGGTCTTTGAATTTCTTCCTAAAATTTTCTTGTTTTGAAAGATTCTGTAACTTTCCATGTATTTCATAGATTTGATGTGAGTAATTTTAGATAAACACGTTTAGCTAGGTACGTACCAAAAGGACTATAAAATGAAGGGATTTTATTGTTGCTAGAGAAGGACTGAGGGTGACCTGTTTTGTACCTGATCTATCCTTCACCCACAGGCCTGTGAATCTGCCCTTGCCCTGACCTGTCAGTGGTTGGCTGGGGGGGTGATTTAAGGAACTTATTTATATGGTTTGGAAGCTAAGGCTGATACTAAGATTTTTCAACATATTATCTTGAACGTAAAGCCAATTTTTTTTTTGCCTGGGTCATTAAGATTTGAAAGATACTACTTGTATCTTTCCTTTTGCCTGTTTTTGTGGATGACAATCTAAGGCTGTTTTCTGCATCTCCTCTAAGAGCCAAAATATCACAATCAGAGGAGGAGCTCAAGTTATATGAACATCCTTTAGCCTCCTACTTGCCCTGCATCTACCTCCTGGAGAAGAACAGGGGGTGGAGACAGACTACAGGGACAATGGGATATGCAGTGGCACAGTTTCAGTTTTTGATGTATTTTTTGTTCATGACTTCTGCTCTTTGGAAGGAGAGGATTGCTTTAGATTCAAATGGTCTTGTCTTTAAACAAAAAAAGTATGCATCTGATAGTCTTAGAGTTCTTGTGCAAATGAATACCCATTTCTTTGTATCTTCTACAAGATGGAAGTGCTCCATCACACCTTAGGTAAAGCTGGGTACATTGTACTGGCTTCCTGCAATGGGAAAAAAACAACAGTGCTTTTGCATCTAATCTGGAAAAAAGTGCATCAAAAGGACTGGACTGAAAAACAGGACTAAGTGCAATAGTGGGAAAAATAGTCTCTGGCTGAAAGGAGAAGGAGGGTGTTGAAGAACAGCAGAAGAACAAGTCATGCAGGAGGAGTTTGACCTTTCTTTTATGTGAGTTTGTTAAGCTACAAGCATTTTCAAAGGCAAAGTGGACAAACCATGATCTTTTTGCATGTATCCTTAGCTATAAATGCTAAACTGAGAAGGCTAAAACAGCCTGAGCAGAGCTGTTTTCTGGAAGTTTGTGTTTGGGTGACTTGGCGGCTTCATTTTTCTGAGTTGAAAGTAAGGATGTAAGTGAATGTAATGCATTATGTCAATCTATGGTGCATCTGTATCTACCTCTAACTTCATTTCCCTATTCACTGCATGTTTACGGTGTGCCTTCTAGAGAGCTGAAGTGGAAACCAGACAACTCTCAGGTTTGACAGCAATAATAGGAAAGGGCAAATTTGTATTACAGTGAAAGAGCGATAAAAAAGTGAGGTGATAAGAACAAGATAGGAAGGCAAAGTGTCTCTGGAGAGGAAACTCGATGGAAGAACCTAACCAGCACAGAGGCATCCTCTGAGTGAGCAGGGGCATGAAACAGTGCTTGGGCTCTCTTGAAGCTCCTGAGGATTACGATTTTGGGGTGATGCTGTAGCCCCTGGTAACCACATGACAAGGAACGCTCAACAGAGGCTCTCATGGAGGCATTTTCAGCGTCATTGCTGAAATATGTGCACATATTTAATTAATGTGAACTATTTCCAAAGCTGACAGTGTATGCATCCTTAAATCTTTATTTTCTATGCCTTTCATAAATACATAAATACACTGTGAAAAATTCGCCATACTTTTTTTTCCTGATTAGGGATGGCATTTGCAACTTACTTTTTAAAACTACCGTCTTCTCACGGGAAATTCTGAGAACATTTTATATAGAAATAATTCTGTTTCTAGCGCATATATGTTTTTTTATCACTTTTCCCTATTGATTACTAGATATATTTGCATTAAAATGCACACATAGGAACCTATCTCCGACTGCTGCTTTTTCCTGACTTGAAATCAAAATCCCTGTGGAAAAAAAATGTACTCCTAAGCAACAGAAATTTTCGTATGAGTTTTTTTTTTTTTTAATAAAAACATTAACAGAAAAAAATCCTGAAAATATTGCTTTTGGAAAATACTTTTTACTAATGGCTTCCATAAGTTCTTAATACAATAAACATGCTTTTAAAGCTCTCTCCTAATTTAGTTGCAACCAATGCAGCTTAATGCAGAAAAATTGATAGCCTGTCCCACATTAGTATTGTTGTGGTCTGTTCTGGAAGCCTTGCTCTACTTGCCAAGATGCTCTTGAAATTAAATTTTTCTACTACATTTAAAGCTGGTCAAAAGAATTATTTCAAAAAACTACCCGTGCTGTGGGCATAAATGGAGCTATGTTTCACGAATATTTCCCATGATATATCTTTAGTATTCTCATGTAACCCATAAAAGAATGTCATTAAATTGATGTACAGTCATTTTCTTGTTTGAGTGTCCTAGCTCTTTTTAGTTATTTTGCTCTTGTTTCTTTAATAATAGCTAGCACTACAGGAAACTGCTAACTATCCAAGGATTGTCAGATCTTTTTGTCTTGTCCTCCTCACCACGTTTGTTTGTTTTTCTTACCCTAAACTGCATCTTTCTTATTCATGGTCCTGGACACAAAAGGAGGGGGAAAAAAAAAACAACCAGGAAAAACTCCATCCTGAAGGCACCTGAGGCTTGAAAAAGAAGGTTAAACAATATATGATTTCGTTTGCCCAGCCTGCGTCATTTTGCACATGCAGGGATGAGTTTGAGAAGCTGTTCCTCCTCCTCCACTCAAGTTTTTGTGTAATTTCTCTGTCAGTCCATCCTTAGGGCTGTCTCCTAGGCACAATTAGAGGACAAAGTACAAACACTGCCTACTGACAGTGCGTGTGACGGGGGAATTAGCACTGGGTTGGCACAAGATCTCCAGTGAACTTCTATTGATTAGAAATGAAAGCTGAATCACTGTAACACTCAGTAAATATCACTGACGCTGAGACTGCCGAGTTCTAATCTCAGCATAAATCTCAGGTGTCTTAGAAAAAAGCAAGAGGAGCGATAATTACAAGTGAGCCCTCTTTGAGTTTATTTCTAGAAATATGTAGTAAGAGCTATAGGAAATCATCTAGCTGCTAATGTCAGGTGACATCTTGAACTGCTTATCAGAGCAATATTGATAGGGAATGTCAGTATTTTTCTCTAAGTTATTTACACAATGATTCAGCCCACCCACCAATAAGTAGTTAATGAAACTAATCTGTGTCAGCCTCTTGAACTGCTAAAAATAGCTGTTGCTCCACCCACTTTTCCCCCCTAAATTCTGTGATGGCCTATAGACACTTCTGTGTGTGTCTCAGCTGTTAACAGCAACTGAGGCTGAAACTGTCACCTTGCAAAGAGGCACCTGTAGACCAGAAGGTGGAAAAGTATCTAAGTTGTCTTCTAATTAGTATCTCCAATGCAACTGCTCTAAAGCTGTTTTAAGACAATTAAATGCACTTTTCTGTTTCCTAGGAGAATATTCTAGAACTCCTAATGCTTGAGAATGCTACTGGAACTCTTCTTTCCAATGAATTCTAACAGGAACACTGATTTTTTTAGTTCTGCTTACTATCAAATTATCCAGAAGGCTTTTATATGATTATTCATTCTACCTGAGTCAAAGTGCACATACATTTTTCAATTGGATATAATGATAAGGAAATCTTAATTTGGTGAATCTCTCTAGAAGTACAATATCTTATCTTTGTCCATTCAGATGAGTAATAATAGGCATTTCTGTATCTCATTCCTTAGTTCATGGCCAGTTGTCACTATCTATAGATAATATATGAACTCATAAATTATTTTTATCAAAACAGAATTTCCACATGTAGTGTTTGGTGTCTTAGTAAATTCATTAGTAATTTCACCCATTTATTCAAGATTTTACAAAGTAGAAGTAGGATACGTAGTTCTCAATGTTAGGCAAATATCTGGTAACTCTGAGGTGCATCTTGTGCTCAGGCTGCTAAAAGCATAAAACCTACAGTACTGAAATTTTGCAAAGACTCTTACAGAATTTATTTTCTATTGCACACAGATGTCCACTACAGCTGCACAAGGAAGATGTCCACGAGAGGTTTTTTTTGTAACAGTTTTGTTCACAGCTCACAAGTTAGTCCTACACTAGCCACAGGGCTCATTTTGCCTGAATTTAATTGTCTAAAGTGATCTTAAATCACTGTAAGTACTAATCTAAATTCAGAAGTTTAGATATACAAAGATATTTTTCTCTTCATGAAACAAGTACGTAATCCTTTGATGGCTAATATCAGATGGGAAAGAACATACATATGATTTCTACCACTAAATGTAATTTGGAGAGTTTTCTGTCCAGTGATATCATCTAGTTTTGTAGTCATAGAAGGATCTCTCATTCTTTGTAAATTACAATTAAGAGCACATAGTAAAATATTCGTTCTCTGATTACATAA
Source organism: Numida meleagris (assembly GCF_002078875.1). Lineage (NCBI taxonomy): Eukaryota > Metazoa > Chordata > Aves > Galliformes > Numididae > Numida > Numida meleagris. Next base: position 50,185,757 of record NC_034411.1, read on the forward strand.
CAATATGCAAGATTCAAAGTCAAATCAGAAGTACACACTCCTGACTTTGTTGATTTCTGGTACCATCTGAGTGCCAATATAGAGCAGTATAAGTCCACTAAACATGATAAACAGCAAAGTCAAGAAAGTAAGTTTTAGTTGTGTTTGTTAATCAATACAGCATAGATCAGATAGAATAATCCTCACCTCTTATCTGGTAGGAAAAAGAGGATGTAATTTCTAAATTATGGGGAAAAGCAAAAACAAAAACAAAAGTAGCAATATAACCTGCCAGATCAAACTTGAATAGCTTATACAGTTTAGCATCCTGTCACAATACTTTATCTAGTTTGGGTAGTGAATTAATAAAAAGTGATTTCATTAAGATAGCTTTAAACGTGAGACTTTTGAAATTACTTTTTCATTTGCATCTTAACTACATTGTGAAGTGGTTAGGGAGAGATCTGTATTTAAGGATGGGTCAATGCTGGAATTAAATTATTAGGTTCAAAACTACAAATCTACATATAAGACCAATTCCTCAAGAGATCAGAAATAGCTACCAGTCAATAAATTTTTCCTTAGGATTTAAGAGCAGCTGAGGCTGGAATGGACCTCGAAAGGTCTTCTGGTTCAACCTTCTTGCTCATGTGGGGCCACCTACAGCAGGCTGCCCAGGTATTTGTTTCTATTTATTTTTAATACCAATAGTTTTTATGAGGTATCTTATATTTGAAAGAGTACGGGGTTTACTCTAATCTGGAGTTAAGAAGTTATTTCTGTTGGTATAAATGATCATAAACATGTCTCACAAACTTTCAGCAATTTAATTGTGTAGGTGGGCCTTCAAGACTCTGCATTGACATGTGGTATTGTATCATTGTCGCTGTGACTTATATTCCATCAGTAAGTCAGTTTATGAGTTCTGTTAATTACTCAGTATTAACATAGAATTCAGAAGCGCGCTCCTAGAGTGTTGTGATTGAATTCTGGTAACTTTATCTTTGACTTAAGCAGAGCAAAGTTATTATCAGCGACATTCAGCTCACTGTGAAGGCATTTGTACTTTAAGACGAAATAGAATTATATGAAGCGAGTGAAGAATTGGCATTTAGAACATCAAATATGTCACTGTCCATTATAAAAAATAAAAGTAAAGTAAAGGTAAAATATAAGACATGATGTTCTAAGCCTCTTAATTTCTGAATTGCTAATACCTTCAAGGACATGGATAGTCTTAGTAAGATGAAAAGCTACTTGACAGCTTTTCTTGAAATCTGGTAGTTAAGTAATTCAAGTGCACCCTGTTTCACAGAATAGGTCTGGTGAATAAGGCTATGCCTATCTTCTTTTTTTTCATACTATGTGCAACATGTTATGTTTTGTCTCTGGCATTTCTGTTCATTGAAGAGGTATGATTGATCAAATGATGTTGTTTTGATATGAAAAGAAAATATTAGTTAAGAATCCCCCCAAATAAAACACATGTATCTATATACATTTCCTTTCAACACTTCCTCTAATGCAACATGTAGACATATTTGAACCACTACTGAGCTCATTGCTGAGCATTTTTGTATTTTGTATGCTTTTTTTTTTTTACTTCATATTAGTATTATGGTGAAGTTAATCTGTACAAACATGTAACTGATGTTCATCAGTTAAGATAGTATTCAGATATTTAGTTTGAAATTAGTTCTACATGTGCTGTTTGCCTAAATGTACAGGCCTGCTGTCTTGTCAGCTTACATGAACTGAGCAGTAGGAAATCAAATTTATCCAGTCACACGTTTTCCTCCTGGTGTGCATAAATGTGATCACAGATTTTTTTTTTCTTGTAATAACAGAAGTATTTTGGGAGTCCCCTGTATACACTGTTGTGTCTAGAGAAATAGCCAGGTTGTGCGCTGCTTGAGAAAGACTCCAAAAGCAGATTGTTTTACCTGAAAAAATTTGAGGGTGCTAAAAATGTTCATGGAGGTTTCCCTTTTTTGTGGAAGGAAAAGAGAAGAAAAGAGAGGAAGTTTAAGACTTACATCAGCAGAAGAGTATTCACCAATTTGAGACGGAAAAGTTCTCAGGCTGGGGCTGTAAAGCAAGTGTTCCACTGACCTCCTCAGCCCTAGGGTGTGAGCCAGATGCCATAATACAGCTGAGGTCTGTAAACAAATGTTTTATGTGGGAACCTCAAAGATCTTTTCCCCCATGAAAGTAAATCCGTTGAAAACAAAAACTACATACCAGCAGAAGATACCAAACTCTGACACCTTTTGCTTTTCATGAGCCTCACCTCCTTTAGCTGTTCGCTTAGGTGAGTGGTATCAGTGCATTTCAGAAATTGTTAACACCAGACTGTAGGCTGTGCTCAAGAAAGTGTAAGTAAAGAGTACAAACTTACAGTACTTTGCATATAGCCTCATTGACTTGTAAAACGCAGGAGGTATTAAGAATCATTACAGATGCCTAGAAATGTGCAGATCAGAAGAATAAAGCACCTCTTTGCCTACCTTGGTCTTCCTCTGAATTGCAGCTCGTAGACTGTGAAGGAGACATCTGCCGGTCACAGCTTGTCCACTGGAGGAGAAATCATTCTTGTTGGAGAATGTACACTTCCTCTGACTCAGAAAGTTGATATTCACTATGATAAGCTGCCCCTAAGAGTAAGTCTAAGCGAAATGGAATTAAGTGGTTGTTTTTACTCATATTGTGTCTTCTATAAACTTGAAGTCTATTTGTTTAAAGGGCAACTTATTGCAGAAGTACATCTCTGGCTTGCACCACATGCTTCAAATTAAGGATAAGATCAATGCCAAATATAATGAGAAAGTATTATGAATTTCTGTATTACTAGTATCTAGAAAAAGAGACAACTGTGGTACATGCAGTTTAACTTCTGTGGCAAAGGGCACTTCTTGAGACATCTTGCTTCTTGAAAAAAATATCTGACTTTAGGGCTCTATATTTATACATGCAGTCATTTAGAAATAAATGTTTTACCTCTCAAGTGTCTTCAGAACAAAAGATCAAGAGCATAAGCCCTATGCAGAGGATTTCAGAAGGGAGAAGACACTTCATCTGCTTCTCCTACTTCAGAAGTAGGTCTTCTGAAACATCAGGTTATGACTGAGAATCGTGCAGAGTTTTGCAGAGAGCTCTATTATGGCTTCTTACTTTTTTCAAGTAGTTCCAGGCAGTAATTTCAATAGATGAGTGGGTATTAAAAAAATCCTTAATACTTGAAAGTTGAGTCACAGCCTCTACCTCCTCTGCCTCTAACTTCATCCACTTTAGGGAATGTATATATGAATGTCCCCATATCAGATCAGATTCACTATTTCTACTGATAGCTCAGAAAGAGTTGCCACTATCATCTTCTTCTAACCCATCCTCTTCTCTACTCCAAAAAAATAAATAAATAAAACAGTGTGTGGACTGGAAACATATCTCCCACTGATGACCTACATCTATTGAACTATTTAAATCACTTGGCTTGGCTTCCACAAAGTAACTTCTGCCTCAGTAATGGCCAGTCTACATCCCATAGATTTTTCAATCAACAGCTGCAATCACAGACTCTCATTAATAACAACTTATTTGCTTAAACTGGAGGTAGAATGAACCTCTAATACCTTTGCTAATTTGCGAAAGTCCCATAAATTTCTTTAGAGGCTGAAAGGTGTGGGTTTTTTTGCTAGTATTTAAAGTCAGTAAGAACAAATTATATATAATGCCTTAACAAATAATCCAATCTGTAAAAAATTATAAATTCCATTGGCAAAATTTCACATTCACAGAACAGATTTCAGACCATATGTCTGTTGGTGATGCAACTGAGAATTGATCCATAGTTCTCAGAGAAGATATGTTTAAAATTACCATGTTAAATGGCTTCATATGTTAGGCATTTCCATAACAACATTGTCATGCTATCATTTCAGATTTGTCATAAATCAAATCCATCTACTGACCATGCATTCACAGCAAGACATTTAACTGCAAAATTTGTAAGCTGGAATCCTCCATGTCTGTAAATTTTCTGCATGGAAAGATGTGAGGGGAAAAAGGAGAGAGAGAGAAGAAACAATTCTATCAAAACTCTTGGTGCTTCTAAGTAAGGATTGCACAGAGAAGAGGACAGAGGGATGTTTCTGTCCTTAAGAAACACTTGAATGCAGTGAAAATCTATAGTAGATTTATCTCTGTTTTTTTGTTTCAGTGGGGGAAAATAATTCAAGTACTTAACGTAGTAATAGGCTATAGTAGCAAAGAGTGAATTACTAAGCCATTCTACTGTGAGATTAGTAAGGATAACAAAGTATTTTTACTGGCAAAAAATCTACTAGGGTCACTGCTAGGATCTTTAAGGAAAGAAGTGCTCTTGAGAAATCTTTGGAATAATGAAATGTGTACTTTGCATTGGGGAGCTGTTCAGATTTCACTGAAAGCTAGTGCTAAATGCCGTAATATTGCTTTTATTGGGAAAAGGAAATGCATCTTTCCAATAATTTACATTTTCCTTGTGTTTCATGAAAGGTGAAATACGGTAGTGAAGTATTCTGCTCCTAAGTAGTCTCATCTGTTTAGATTTTCAGAGCTCCCACATTCGTCCAGTCATTACTTCCTAACTGCTGTAAAAAGAAGATACTGTCTTTGAGACCTGGGAGATAATCCAGTGCTTTGAACCAAGCTTTGTGCACCTGTCTGTATAGACAGTGCATGATTAGGGCTTTCTCTATACAAATGCTGACCAGTATGGATGAGGCTTTAGACCTTAATTTTCCTGGCAGCTGGAAGAAATCTGATTCTGCCAGCTAGCAGCTTGATTTTGTTCCTTTTGAAGCTGCTAGTGATGTTGCTGTCAGTTTTATTTAATGCAGATCACATACTAGAAGTTAAATTGTTAGCCATCATCTTTTGGCACTTAATTCTTTATATTCTTGAATGCAGTACACTGTAAAATGTTTAATTTGAAAACAAATTCCAACGTTGGTTCAATGAAAAAGTAAATGGATACATCTTTCTGATTTTCAGTGTTTGTCTGTAATCTTATTTGTCGAACATTTGCTTGACTTTTTAATAATAAACATATGTATTTAGAATATGATAAAAACTAGTTATCTTCAGCTTGCTATCGAAGGTAAAAGATTACTTTTATATTTTTCCTGTTAATTATTAGCAATTCAGAGTCATTTCACTAGCATGTGTTTTAACTTAAATAGTACAGTTATTACTGGGTAAGTGTGCTCAAAATAACCACATTTTAAAACTAGTAATTTCTTTGCACTTAATAACTGCTTTGCTTGATCGCTGAAAAGGAGCTAAAAGTAAAATGTTCTAAGCTCTATTTATAAATATATATTCATAACTTTATTTATTCGCTAAATATTTTTCCCAGTAGTTTATGAAATGTGGTATTTTGTCTGAGTGTTCAGCTTGGAATGCTGTTCTGGTGCTGGTCAAGAGCAAAAGATATCTGGTACCTCAGAGTAAGGCAGTTCCACGCATGTAGCTGCACTGCATGGGAAAATATACAAACATTTGTTACATCTATTAGTGAGCTCATTATGACTAGCTTTTTAGCCTGTCTAGAATGTCTGCATAGGTCTATTGGTTATTTTATTTTGGAGTTATCATGACATCTCTACACAGAATACACTGAAGGCGCTAGAATACCATTTCTGTGCTTTGTAGAAAAATAGATTGATTACTCTGATTTTTTTTTTCTTTTACACTGAGAATTTCTGTCAGAACAAAACTCTGGTAAAATGCGGTTTTATTGAATCACGTATGGCTGCCCATCAGGAAATCATGTTCATTCCCTATTCTGGGAATATTTACTTTAATAAGGAAGCACTGAGGCATCAAGAACTTCATGTCTTCTGCATACACTGAGAGCCTCCTTGTGTCACTTGCACAAGGAGGTGTACAATGTATATAGATTTAGTTCCGACAAAAAGATCCAGTGTTGGCCTCCTGCAGTGTCTCTCCACTGCCGTCTGAGGGCTCAGAGACCAATTATGATCTGGGACACCCTTCCTGCAAGGTTCTTCCTCCATTGCTTTCCCAAGAGATTTTATACTCAGGAGTCTCCTTTTTAGTAACATTGCACAGTAATACTCACTTTCTCATAGGGAATGGAGACTTTTGTCATGTGAGGATGGAAGAAAAATAGGAAGTCTCTCTAACCATATCTTCTGTCATGGTTTTATGATTTTCGGTTATTGGTATTCCACATCATAACATCATGTAGTGAATGTACCTGGTTCTCAGAAGAGAAGGACTACTGCATTCCCCACGGTACTTTGCTCCTCTGTTACCATTTTCCAGCCGGAGGGAAAAGATAAAAGCTCGCAGTATAAAAACTTGCAGATCACGAGACCTCGGCCCTTTTTCCCGCCGTCTCTCGTTTGGCAGCACCTCGCTCTCCAGCCGTCTTATCATCGGTAGTAGAGTAAGGCCTACCTTGATTTTGGAACATTCTCTCTCTCTGTATTGGATTTATCCGCTTAAATTGTAATTATATTGTATTATAGTGTGTTGTTTTGCATTCCGATATTTTATTTAGTAAATTAGTTTGTTTCTCCTCAGATTGTTGCCGCTGTTCTTTGCTCTCAGGGCCATCTCCTTACCCTTTTTCCCTTTTCCCTTTTCCCGGGGCATGGGCCAGTGGGTCCCCCGTCCCCTTTGTCACGGAACCAGGCCGAACACCCGTAAACCGCTGATATCTTCAAAGCTATTTAGGTCACTAAAGCTACTGGGATTCAACAGAGTTTCAGGAGCTTGATATCCTTGAAGATCTAGTGATTACATAATACCTGGATGCCCTTGGACTACAAATTTCTATATGTATTCCAGCATTTACAGAGACACGAGTGGATATAAGGAAAAAGTTTTGTGGCTTTAAAGGAAAGTGGTATGAGAGTTTCCTGGCCCCACCTTATTTAATGAAGGACATTGCTGCGTGTTTCATCATGCCTCCAGGAGATACAGTGGGTTAACTTCTTGATATCAGGACTCCTTCACTTGATTAAGTTGAATAGGGACATGAATTTAAGAAGGGTATTTCAAGCTTTTCTCAAATTTAAATTAAACACATTTAGTGAAAATATACGTATATATATCATGATTTATCTTCAAACTCATTGAGGTCCAAGAGTAAGAGAATTTTTGCAGGTAAACTGGGTGGCAAATCAATATGTAAACTAATTTAGCAATCAAGAGCAACCAGAAAGTCTACTAAAAACAAACACTGTCTAAGAATAGTTTCAGCACTTGAATAAACACATTCTGTCCTGCAGGTGCTCAGCCAAAGGTTGGCAGACGTTCAGTTCAGTACCAGAGGAAGCCTGGGATGGAAAAAATATCAAGATCCCCACCCACCTACCAAACACTGAATGGTTTTTACTGTGTAGTAAGCTCAGACTACGAGCTGTTCGATGCAGAGAATGTTCTCTGGGGTTGGGACAGGAACAATGAGTCCCCCCTGCCATTTCGGAAGCAGTTTGTGCTCCCCAATTAAAAGATATATGCTTTTAGCAATCTCTCACTGAAAGCATTTTTTTAGCTAACAGAGTTCCTGAAGTCTCATTTTTCTACGTATAAATCTGCAATATTTATCTATGCTATTTTTGCAATCTGTGTTACACTACCCGAGTTCAAGATAGATGCTGGCAGTGTAGATTTGTATTCTTTGACATGGTTCAGCTGCAGGTGGTCCAGAGTGAAGCAGGTGGGATGGAAATATCCCTTTTCTGCTGTGCCCACAACCCTGAAACAAATATTGCTTCATCCAGCAGCATAGCTTTCTCCTGGAAACATCCATTGCAGTGGCCTTCAAAAGCATTCCTTGTAGTCACTGGCTACAGCTGGCTGCTTTTTGTAAGAGGAGAGCAAGCAGCTAGGGAAGTACCAGAAACAGCTTCATGAAGCCCAATTTCCAATCCATAAATTAAATGCACTTAATATGAACTAGTCCCTTCAGGTATAAATTGCAAATTGTTTTCAGAATCTCTGGTCCATTTTCAGCCATCCTCAGAAAATGAAAAGCTTTTTGTCTACACACAAGCAACCCTCAGCTGTGAAAGTGTTCTGAATACCAATTTCACTAGAAATATAACGTCAAGGATCTTCATTCATCTTAGGAAGTTATGACTTATGAAGCCTAATTTGAACTCGCTGTAAACCAAGAAAAAAAAAAGATAAAATTGGTATATTATTAGTGCAACCATAGAAAACCTCAGCTGCTCTTGCTAACATTTTATAGTGGGGAAACAACCCATTCTGTGGAAATAATAACATAGATGAACCATTTTTTTTCACTTGAAATCTTCCATAAACTGCTACTGAATAACTTACCTGTGCTTCTTACTTTCAAATCCATATTCCAGCGTGTGCTAAATCTTTTTTGTATTTTGCAGCAATACTGAAAACTCAACATTCAAGCTGCAATTGCTAATCCTGGTAAGTCCACATTAACCAAGATCACATTAACTAAGATTAACAATAGACAGCCTGCAGTTATTGTGTTTGCAGAGTGCTGCCTTTGTATTCTTTTCCACATTTCAATGCCCTTTCACTCTTTTCTGTTGACTTAAATAATGAATTTAGATAGAATTACAATCATAAGATAATGAGAGGAAGTTAGAGATATAAAATAAGTCTTAAATAAGTTAAATAGACAGCACTACTCTAAAATGAGTTTTAAAATCTGATATTAAACTCTATAAGAGCCAGGATACTTTGAGTGGAACAAAAAAAAAAACAAAAAAACGAAACTGGTAGATCAGTTTCTTTGGGTGTTAATAATTGCAAATTGCAGTTTGTATGTTATATTATTCCAGAATAGCTGTCAAATCAGAATTGTGATCATATGTGTTTTTATAATTTTCTTCCATGATGAATGTTTTGCTTTTTGCAGTACTAAGAAAGAAGATCTATTCAACATTCAAAAAACAAAAAACAAAAACAAAAAAAAACCCACCATGGTATTCTTGTTTAAAAACATCTGTTTTTCATATTTGTAAACAATACCTGTGTGCATTTCTTTACATTCTGGCTCACAGAACAAAATAGAGATGACATTGTGCAATAACATTAAGCTTCAGGAAGTAAAAGAGTTTCTTGGAGAAAAAATAATTCTTATCAAAACAGATTTTTCTGTTTTATAATTTCTGAACTCATAGTGTTTTATTGTAATGTCTACTTACTTCAATGCTCATTTAAACCTCACTAACAGTTGATGAAAATTTTTACTGTCACTAAACTTTTTATTCAAGTGCCAATTACAATTTAAATAACATTTTGAAAACTGTATAATAAGTTTCTGTATAAAATGAGATGGTAGTTAGAGAATTCAAATCCATGTTTCTATGCATTTTAACATTATTCAGTGTACCAATTACTCTAGCATGTTTATCTAGTGTCTCATGTATAAAAAGTATCTTTTACAACTGAAACAGTGTTTTCTTCCTGGCTTTCAGGCACAGGCTCTGCAAATACTTAGGAAACAAACAAGAAAGAAAGCACTTTAAAAAGAAATATCCACAATGGCTTAACTACCCAAGGCACTGTTTAGTTTGCAGTAAGGTATTTTTAAATCTAGAATTAGAATTTACGTAGACAGGGGCTGTCTGACAACAAAAAGCCTTGTACAGAAAAGTATTATCAGGAAAGATCAAACATTTAAGTATGCTTGTATTTTGAATTCTGTAAGTTTATATCGTTTCATAACTGAGTCATTAAACCAGCATTGGATGAGCTCAAATGGCAAGAATCTTTCCATTTCCTGATTGGTCTGCACTTCTTTGTAAGAGCTGATTTTGTTTTGTGGTAAAGCAACTCTTGCTAGCTTACTGTTCCTAAGAACTGTTACCTGTTTCAGCGTTACTGAAATAAGAAAGCGTTTACCACCAGTAGATGAATACTTGAGGATCTCATAACCTTGATGTAGTTTTCTTGCATATAACTCATATTTCATGCAGAAAAGGTTCTGAAAGATACTTCTGAAAGATACTTCTGAAAATACAATGTATTCAAAAATTAGCAAATACAGGTTTGGTCGTGCAGTCATATTCAAATCCTTTTTTATCTACATTCTAATAGGCATCACAAATGCAGTCTGTGACAGAACCACAGGTACAGCCATCTTTCCTGGGCTTTCATCCTATGTTGAAACAGAGGGTGCTTTTTTTCCCTTCTGTAAAACATTCTTCCTTTAATCACAGAACATTCTGCACATTTAATGAGTTAGGGGTATGTTATCATGTCATTAAAGGATGTATCATGACATATAATAAATGGGAGCTGATTTAAGACTGTGTCAACTTTGATGTGCTTGAATTTGCAACTGTAATTTTCTTCCTTTTGTATGTTATTTGCAGTCATTATGAAAACAAATTCTATTATAGGCAACTGTATTGAAGCCCACAGACCACTACCCAATTTACTCAGGCCATCTACATTCATGGATCTTCAGGGCCTTCGGAATTTCATAAGTATTTCAGTTCACTAAATTACATAGCTTCTTACAGGTGTCACCCAAAAAATCTAGTCTCTTACTTGAATAATATCCTCGTCCTGAATTTCAACTCTGTGCTCAAAAGCACATACATTTTATCACTCATGAAGTAAATAATAGTTACGGAATCTTTAGTGTTAACTGATTATTTTAATGATTAATCTTTATTCACCTTATTGCCTTCCCTCCTATTGCCTGGGAGGCAGCAGCTCATAGCAGAAAACAATGAAAAGGAAGGGAAATGACATTCGTGTAGTATGTCAAAGTGATTCCACGTTGTTTGTATGTGAATCATTATTTCTCTCTTCCACTGTCAAGACAAATATTTGCACAACCTACAGAACTTCCCAGACAACTAGAAACCAGCTTAGAGTATAAGAGAGGAGAATACCCTCTTAGTACAGGGCAAAAAGTTATAATTAGGAGTAATGGATTATTCAGATGCCAAACAGTTGAAGAGTATTTGACATAGAGATATGAAGAAAACTATTGGTAAAATAGCTAGAAAGCGACCTCTGAAAACCTTGTATTCCTTATATCTAATTAGTGCATTTCACATTTCTCAGAAATGGAAGCCAGTTACTAAAGCCATATCATCAGACTTTCACCACTTTCATTTATCTTTTAAACCACTCTTTTGTTCTACAGTATTGTTTTTGTCTCTATACTAATAAAGGATGCAAAAAAATATATTAACCACTTTTTATTTCATCCTGTCTTCCACTATCAGACTTGCACCTGTATTATTTCTAGAAATAATCCATCTACCATCTTATCCATAGTGTAGCTTTGAACCACATACTTAATCCTTTTATTTCTTCATTTCTGACTCCAAACAGTCAAAAGTGAATCCTTGTGCACAACTGACCTCCTGATCAGGATATCAGAGACACATTGACAATCTTGTTACCTTTTAGCATGGAACTGTTTATTAAAAATGGGCAGTCATTTTAGGTACAAGCTTGAGGTGAATTCTCCAGTCATAGAACTTTCATTTACATATTAGTGGCAAATGACTACATCACACAAAGCTGCCTAATGATGCCTCCTCCTCAGAGGTAGCTTCGTGGTATTTCCCTCCCATACATTGACAGGCACAGCTGTAGCCCATCTATCTCCAGAAATAGCTCTGTTAGTGCAACCAAGGCTTCCGTAATGTTTTACATACCTACCTACAGCTGTATCTGCTGCCTCTAGTGCCTGAAGCACATCAGGGATCACTGGTATCTGTCCTCCAGGTTTGCAGGAGGGGTGCGTCCTGGAGGAACCACCTCTGTCCCCTCACCCTCCTGCTCATGGACACAGAGATCAAATGGATGCTCGGAAAGAGCTGCCTCATCTGTAAATTCTCCAGGATTAATTGTCTGGTGAGTTTTAGGACACGGTAAACTGAGATGGATGATCCTTTGAAGATACCTTTTTTGTATTGTACTGGAAAGCTGTTTCTCTGGAAAAGGCAGAACAAGTCTGGGAAAAATCTTTTTTGAACAGAGAAGCATTATTCTAAAGTTAAATTCATCACTGAGAATGTTGTCATCACTTTATGGATGACTTTGAAAAGATCTCTCAGTGTTTTGCACCACGTTACTTTAAGAAATAGTTTTAAGCAAGGCTAATTAACTTCAAAGAAGGAAGGAGTAAAAAGGGTTTTCTTTCTTATTTATTTTTTAGCTAAGTGCTGTCTTAAATTAAATGAATCATGAAAAATTAATATTGTTACAGTGCCACCCCTGTAATTTGATCACTGTTTAATTTGATTTTTTTGTTTTATTTAATCAGAACCACAGGAACCATCTCATTTGTATTGTAAATTACACAACTTCTGCCCTTTATTTCATATACAGTTGATCACTTTTGTCAGATAAGATTGGATTATCTAATCATTGGCCATATGAAATTGCCATTTAATCAATAGGGAAGGTCAAAATTTCTAAATGTGATCTAGAAACAAAGTATCTAAGGAAATGGGAGGCTGGTGAAATCCAACTAGACTTTTATATGTTTGAAACCTTATTATTGACTATTGGGTCATTATTACTGTAGCATATGGCTGCTTTTATCTTCTCTTGCCACTTACAATTTGAGAGCGAGTCCTATGGCTCTGGTTATTGATCATAACTACTGGTGACTTGATGGAGTTAACTCTTTTGCTCATCAGTGTCTTTGAATGTTGTTTGAGTCAAGAGATAATGATTTTTACACTGCCTGTTCTGCAAATCTGCAGTTAGCTGATAGACATCTTCAGTCACTGAATATGTCACTTAGAACACAAAGCTAATTTCTTACTGTTTAAAAAACGTATCCACACATGTTATTTGATAGTCTGTCGATACAGACAGACTGGCAGAATATGTTTCATCCTTAATGTCCCATCAGCTGTCATGTGAGTCGTGCAATAAATCAGCACTCTGCACTCTATCTTTTGAGTTGCGAGTTTCTTAGGGTGGGGCTTTTGCTCCTTTCTACTCTGCAGATGTGTTCAACTTCTATTCTGGCAGACTGTTACTGTTCTCAGGTTACACCGTGTTTCATGACAACATGAATTACTTCTTCTAGCTGCTATCACACATCCACCACTTGGCCACCTGTTAAAAATGTATGATGTGATGGCTAGTTTGAATGGCTTTTGCTCTGTGCTTTTCTCAGTATGATGACTTTTATTTATACCTTTTTCATCAACACAAATGCAAATATATTCCCATTTAAGTAAGTCTTGGTAGTCCATTCTTTGCATTTTCTTACAGCTATTCACTTAAACAGTTTCCTTATTTTGCACTGTTTCTTTATTTAATTAATGTTCATTAATATTACATTGACAACAGAGAGTTGAATAGATGCTTGCAAGCTTAATTATCATAACAAACACATCTGGAAACAGGGAAGGCTACTGCTGGCTTCCTATGCAGAGAATTTTGCTGTCTTATAATGACAGAACAGGAAGTTTTGCTGGCAACCGGTAGGAACTGTGTTGGTTGGCAAAGAGTTTCTTCTTGGCACATACCATATTCAGCAGGGTGAACGATTAGGAATAGAGGCTGACAGTGTTCTTCTGACAGAAACTGTAGGAGATAAGGGGTGTGCAATTTTCTGAAGAAATATTGGCCCTTGAATGAAAACCAAAGTTCCTCATGCATCCCACAGCCCTCTGTGGAGGTATGAGGGGAAGGAACTGCAAAGGATCTTAGAAACAATGATGACTTTTACATGTGCAGCTCTCACTGAGGTTTTATGTGCCTTATTTGGATTTTTTTTGTGCAAACTGATATTCAGAAAGCAGAACATTAAATGAGAGAGAGGAACAGGATTACCCTGTGGAAAAGAAAGGTGACAACAGGACACTGATAACAGTGAACAGCAATAACTGGCATATCATAGCAAATATGTACTCTGTTTTGTGACTATCCTTGTGATAACTCCATGTTAGAAACTCCAAAGTGGTTAAGTACACAAATAATCATTTGTGTACTTATACCTGCTCACCTTAAATACAATCAGACACCTCCTGCGGTCATTCTGGAGCAAATTCAGTCATGAAGCAATAGTGACTTTTTGACCCCAAATAAATCAACATTTAGTGTTTTTCTAGTCATTTTTTCTTCATCCAGTTATCCTAGTTTGAATTTTGTTTTATTGTTTCTGTAGTACAGAGTATGTAACAAGACAAGCGAAGAATAAAATAATCCTTTTAAAAAACACTCATTTAAAAATATGCAGCATTACCAAGGTTACCTTTCTAAAACTGATGTCTCATTTTACTGGGCAATTTTACTATGGCAATTATACTGGGTTCTTGTCAACAGAACTATAAAACTAAAAATAAATAAATAAAAAAGATATATACAATTAAATTATCCAAGTGTTCAAATAACAAAAATAGAGTGGAAAAAAAGAGAGAAAAAAAAAACGAAAAAAAATCAAGGATGTATTGCACTGGAAAGTTTAAAAGATGAAACAACAGGTCAAGATCAACCTTGCAAACCTCTCAAGAATAACAAGACAGTGAACTTGACGTTCCATGATATTTGACATACAGCAAATCACTATTTACATTTTATCCCAAAACATTTACCTGAGAAAAGGTCATGGTGTTAAATTTGGAGACATTTACAGCAATTGCCAAATGTTTGCTATCTACATGAATGTCATGCTTCTTAGTCAAAAGAAGGTTGAAGCGCTAAATGTCAATTATTTTAAGTTGTTTGATGGCAGCACAGATTGCCAAGCAATATAAAAAGAGGTTTAATAAATATTATATACACTGTTAACCATTAATCTTGCCTAGCAGAGGTCACAGTTTCACACAAAGAGAACTTATGACAAGCAACAGTGCAGGACATTAAAACTCAATTATTGCTGTCCTGGATTAAGGCATTATGATTAAGTTGTGGAAGCAGTACGCTGTTTCTTCTTCTGCTGTTGTCAAACTTAGGAAAGCATCAGAGACAATCCAATTATTTTAGGAAACTGTCCTATTGTGCTTCTCCTTGCAATATTTTGTCCTTTTTATGAGAAGCAATGATAGGGCTAGTCCGCAATCTTTGCAAGAAATCTCAAAGTTTAAACAGCATGTTCTGATGAACTGTAAGCAAATCTGTTTTGCTAGAACCTCAGGTTCTTGGAGCTAACTCAAAAGTTAAGCCTAAACATATAAAAGTTTGTGACATCATAACTTTGTGTCTATTAAATACGTGTCAGCTATGTATATAAAACAACTCATGTATTTAACTTCAACAGAGCAAATAGTGTCAAAAAGTACTTCTCAGAAGGGAGCACTTAGCCAAGTTAGTGCCGGAAACTCCTTGAAAAGAGTTGCAGAATCATTAGGGTGCACACTAAGCAATGGGGACTTCCACTTTAGAGTCTGATTGCTATACACAGTGTAAAGATGAGAAAACTTAATTTATCTGCTGCAGAAGAGTGAAGGCCTGGGTTTCCTGTTGGAATTAAGAAAAGCTTATTCCAGAAAAACAAAGCAAAGTATTTAAAATACATATTTGGAAAAATATCAGACCTTTCATTTAAAGTGTCACGTGGTGAGTGGTAACTGTTGAAGCGGTAAGTTTGGTTTTCATCTCTTTAAGTCAAGCTTTTTCACATTTTGCTCTATCTCAGAGGAAGTTGTCTTTTAATGGATGAGAATCATAAAAGATGTAAAGACCTTTCAGATCACCTGCCTTCAAATGTTCAAACATTCTTGCAGGACCCTATACAAATGATAACATATTTCTGTTTGCATATCTGAACTTTCAGTTGCCAAAACTATTTCTTAAGTGTGTGCATTTTGCTGGATTGAATAAAAACACCTGATGTGAAATGACAACCTCTCAGTTTTAGCTGAAAGCCTGAAAGCTTTTTCTCCCTTTATATAAATGTGCAAACTGTATTTCGGTAGATAATATTTAGTTCATCAGTTTGCCTGTGTAACCTACAACATTCAAATACATTTTTCTTCAAAACTGTACATTGGTCGTTGCTTCAAATCCTCAGTCTAATTATTGCATCTTACCTTTCTTACAGTTTTGCTGGAAATTTAATCCAGTCACCAATAACTGAGTGGAATGCTGAGCTCCAGTGCTCTGTGATGAATTAGAAATTTTCTGTAAGATACAACTGGCAATGCCAAGGGCAAAAAATTTCTTACTGTACACTGTTAAATCTCTGACCTTCTTTATGCATTCTTGAACACACCCCAGATCCACAATCATGAGCACTCCCATTTTTAATATCTCTGAAAATAATACTTCTCCTCTGCTAAAACATAGAGTAGCCATCAGAAAACAGTCTTGGCTTCTTCACTGTCACTGCAGGTAAAGATATCACTGTGATCTTAGCAGTACAGCTAAACAAATTCAGGATAGCAATGTTTACACAAAAAATTATATTCTTTAGCATTGAATAATTGAGCAGGTATCAAATAACACTGTTTCAATTATTCATTAAGTTACTTCACCTACTAGAGAAATCGCTGTAGGCAAGTAAGTGTCACTTGTATTAAACTGTGAACATCTTCATGAGGTTTGCTAATCAGATCTTCAGATCTTAGACCACAGAGAATCTTTATTCATATATGGAAACACAATAAGATTGCTCGGTAGAAGCCACACTACAGTTCTGATATTCCTGAAAATGTAAGTCAAGATCCTCCACTCTGTCTTAAATCTACTATATTTTTTTATATTCATGAACACATGCTATTGTTTCTGAAGAATGTATTTCTTCTTGAGTGGGATTCATTTCTGTGTGAAGGTTTTGGTTTTAGCAGTTTTATTAAGGCTAGTAAGAGAAGAATGGACATCAGATTGTCAAAGACCTTATTTTTTTAGGCAAATTAAAATCTTTGGGATAAACTAGCACTGTGGGATGGAATAGAATAAAGATGATAGACATAAAAGCCACCTTCTCTTGTTAATCAGCATTATGATGCATTGATTTGTTAGGTAGAACTCGAGCGTGTTTGGACAAAGTCAAAAATACTGCTTTGACACTGACAAAATATGAGGTAAAGTCTTTTGAATCTAATATGTCTGATAGAGAAGCATGATGTTCAACAGAGTTAATACTGTGATTTTAATGATACCATGCTGAATAAGCAAAATGAAGCTGAGCCTTACCAATGCAACACTGCAACACAGTTTGTTATGGAGTCATGTGTAAGATATATACTTAACTAAAGAGTAGACTGTTTAGCTGATTTGAAGATAAAAATACTAGTCCATTGGAAATATTTCCAAAATTGGCATGTTAATACCTGAACTCCACCCTTTATTTTTCTAGAGAAATATAAAGAACTTGCAAAGTGCAGAAATTGTACAGCAAAAAGACAAATGTAGTTAACAGACTTCGACATTAAAATCAAAATAAGAGTATCGAGTCAGTCAGGTTTTTCTCACAATACTGACTTGACGGGAACAAGATGTTGGTTATGTGTCAACAATTTCAAAAAAATTAAAACTTTAGTGGATTATTGAACATGCAATTATGTTGGTCTAATTTTGAGGGGATCCTCTAAACTTATTTTATAGACAATCAACAGAGACATTTTTAAAATATGACTTTTCTTAGATGGACTTCCAAATTAATACTTATTATAAAAGGTGTGAAGGGTGATGAGCTCATGATGCTGAAAATTTGTAAATGTGGTGACATAAATTTGTCTTCAGTTTAAAGATTCAGTAGTAAGTGGAAAATAACTGTTCCATGTTTATTATTTCCCCAGGTCTCTTGCAGTTAAACAAAGGATGTTGCGGTATAATAAACCATCTGCACTGAGTAAGGTAGCTTCTTCTGTGTGTGCCCTCAAGGAAAGAAGGAGATTACCGTACATAAGAATGTGTGTAGACACCACCTTGCATTCTTCTGAAGAATCATGCTAGTGATGTTTCTAGGAATTCTACAATGTGCTTGTCCCATCAGAAATTCATACATCCTTTGTAAATGCACTGGCAGAGTGTTTACAGCAACTTTATTTAAAGTTAGGCAGAGGGGCTGGCTCCTCACAAGTGGGAAGTCAAGAGTAATTTTGCCCTGTGGCTCTCTCCAGGCTCCAGGAGAATCTTCTCCATAAATCAAGGAAGCCAAAGCACTCTTTGAAAAATAATGTCTCTTCTTAATGTCTCCTGCTTAATGTTTAAACAAAAACGGTTTGTACTATTTCTATTATGTTTTATATTTTCTTCTTTCTTTTTACTTCCTCATGTCCAGATGGAGATACGTGAAAGAAGAAATTTCATAACTGCTAGTCATTAACAAACTATATGCATTATGTTTCTCATTTTTCAAGAGCTCACCTTTGTCAGAAGCAGAGGGGGAAAAAGTACCATTCTTTAGAAGGTAGAGTATTTTAAGAACAATATATTTTTGGCTGTGTTTATCCTTCTAGGAATTGCAGTGAATCCAGCTTAAGTATTTGAGTCTTTCGCAGTTTAAAAAAAAAAAAAAAAAGTAAACAAGGAAAGAAACAGTAAGCATCAAAACACACTGATTTAAAATGTAAGTTACAGCACTGGATTATTTGTTTCAAGAAGCTCAGTGGAATGAAGGATCAACAAACTGAACAAACCACCTAGTGATGTCAAATTTACTCTGCTCTCACCTCTGCCAAATTATCTCCCTCTTTATATATATAGGTGAGTTTGTTAAGCTATGAATCTAATAGACTTTGGTTGTTCTAGACTATGCCAGTTTCAGTTATCAGGTCACGATGTTGAAGATCATCCAACATTTTTGTTATATTGGAGAACTTCAGTGTTTAGACATTTATGATTTAGTGGCATTTGTATCCTTTATACATTTTTGAAGGTTTGTTTGTTTATTTACTTAATCACAGGTTGCATAGCTTTGAGCATTAGGCAAGTGGAGTTTAATGATTTAGGTCTTCTGCTTATATACCTGTGTAAGTGAAGCCTGTGGTTCCATTGATGTAATTGATGTGGCAAGCTAAGGTAAGTTTCTTAACTATCTTCCTTTGCTTTGGCTTGTGTTGTCCAGGCTGCTAGACGAGAGCATGAAATCCCAGATCTTTGCAAATCAACATAGTTCCTTGATTACATATGCTGAGCCATTAACTGAAATAAACTCATCTCGAAGATCAAATCTGGTGCCCATTGCCATGGTATGATTTATCACAGTGCTGAGTAACACCATTAAATTACTTCAAAAATCATTTTCCAATAACTGACTAGCAGTAATATTAGTTTCAAGTGCACGTCACTCTATGGTTGTTTGATGCCAGGCTCTGCTGGATTGATTACTGCCTAAAGTCCCTTGTAGTTTTGTTTTACATAGATGAAACAATCTATGGCTTGTTCTTCTGACTGTATATTCATGCTGCCAGTAAGAAGTTTTTCTTTCCCACTTTTTTTTACCTAGCAGCATGCACAGAGATTCCTCAAGAATCTTCCTCAATCTCCCAAGACGTTTTCATGGAGATCATTATTTAATCTTGATTCAGTAATAATCTTTTACTCAGTAAACCCGTTTTTCATTTGAATGTGTTTTAAATGCCATTTGAACCCATTTGAGGGAAGAGAGGCATGGTTATGCAAACAATGTGTGCTCTTCAAAGAGAATCAACATTTTATTCCTTCCTGATTTTCTGTTTATTTACAATTCTGTCATTTATGCTGCAGGTTTATGCATAGATACACAAACACTTTGTAGTATAATGTGACCTTCTTTCTCCTAAGTCTTCCTCAACTTTTCCAAAAATCTTGTCTTCCAATGAAACTCGTGGGAAAAGATCTGCTAGAGAACACTATTTCATGTTTGTTTTTCCATTTCAGTTGTTCTGTGTAATTTTAAAACCTTAAGACAATCTCAGTGGGTTGGAAATTGTTTTCTCAAGAAAGATGTGTTTTATCTGTTAATGTTCAGCTAGTTTAAATTTGCTTTCCATGTGGAGATAAAATATGGAGAATGGCTGAGAGGTATTTCTACTAGGAAGATTTTCTCAAGACAATAGTCAGTTGTGGTATATGAGTTTGAGTTCGACAAGATGGGACGCATGGCCACCAAGGGGAATTCCAATAACACCCATTAATTACTTACTTACAATATTTTCATTGTAGCATTCTTTTTTGATTGGAGGGTATGTATGGGCATGTTTGCCATTTCCTGTTGTGTTGATTTTTTTTTTAAGATAGCTATCATATTTTGATCTTCCCTTTTCCAAACACAAAAAGTATTGAAATGAAAGTCCAGTGCAATCGTTCAATCTAATCTGTTAATGTAGGACTGAAGATCTACTATGCTAACTATATTTGCTCTGAAAATATTCTTAATGAAACTGAGAATAAGGATTTTCAATCTTTTGCAACGTTGGACCCTCGTTACAGCAGCAAGCAAGGCCCACATGCTAATATTCAACATCTTTATAATCATCTTTTCCATGACCTTCCAAGTGATTTCTTCCAATGACAAAGATTTTCCTGTCGATAGCAGTTACTCTGTCTCACATGCCATGGTACTATGTTTAGAAATAGATATGTACCAAGACAAAACCCAGATATGCTTCTGAATTGTATCAGCTGTACAAATCTGTCAGTAGATTTTCTACAAATATCATTATTTCAATTTCCAGTGTTACTTTTGCTTAATACATTGGGACAAGGCTTTTCATAGAGGATGTTTGTACTCAAAAATACATTTCTCCATTCAGTGGAGAGGTCTAATATTGACACCTACTCTCTTTGATGAAAGTGATGTTAGTGGCATGATACGATATGAACACGCGGCATACAACTTTGTCTTTTCTCTTAGATGCAACTTAATGGCATGACCTGTAAGATGGATTTTGTGGAGTTTTATTCTGGTTTTCTTCTAAATTTATGCAATTCCAAGGCAAGGCTTTTTCAAATGTTTTTATTGCAATAGTAACTTTATATGTTTATTTTCAATTTTGTTCCATTAAGGACAAACCTATCTGTCCACTTGTTATTGCTGTCTTTGAAATCACACTTTTTTGTTGCCAAGTGTCATTGACTACTTCCTCCAACCATTCTCCTGGTTAGTACATTCTCTTGGTGGGTTCTTGATTTATCACACACACATTCAGTTTCGTGGAGGAATTTACTCAGAAAACAGTGGGCTCAGCTATCTCAAATAGCTTGTGAGGATTTCTTTCTCATCTGTATCAATCTGCAAATATCAGGCCAGAAGAGAGAGAGATATTAGGAGTTAAAACCCAGGAGGGTTTCAGATCAGCCTTCAGCCAAAGATTTGGAAAATAACAGTTTTATTATTGCCTAGATCTGTTCTCGACAATTCAATTCAAACTCCATGGACAGTAAGTTATTTCCATTGTCATTCTGATGTTATGTTTAAACTACCCACATGAATGGAGAAACACGCAAGATGGGGCAAATGAGACAGGTCTTTCGTTTATAAGACTACTCAAAAATAATCTTCAGTCTCAGCCATGCAGTTCCGTATATGTACAGGCACACATTCATGCGAAGTAGTAACATCCAGGAGTCATTTCCTGTGCATCTGTTGAGGTATAATGCTTCAATTATCTAACATGCCTATGCTTAATAGAACAATTACAACATTTCATTCAGTAGAAGGGGAATCACCATGAAGTTCAGTGTGTATATGCATACTTGAGGATTCCAGTGAAAATCATTGATAAATCTGAATGATTTCACTATCTCAATTTTATAGATTTTCTGACACAGAAATATATATATTAATTTGTGTTAAAGACTGATTCTGAGGCTCCATCAGTTCTCCTATAACAAAACTTAACTCTCTTCAAGTATAATCTGTCAAACTTCTTTTTAAATACAAAGTATGATCTGCAGGTTTTGATAAGCTACTGTTTAGGGCTTTGCGATTTTAATGAAAGTTTGGCTATTTGAACTCCATTTAAATCCACTGGTAAAAACTGGTATAAGAACCTTTCTGCTCTGTGTTAATAAAAAGATCTGGGCCATCCTCAAAAGTAGATGAAATATGTGCTGGAAACTGGGCCCAAAATGTAAACCTGGATTCCTAATATTACGAGGAGTAGACAAATGTCACAACAAAAACAATGTTGTTTTTATTTATCTAATAGTTACACACTCTATGTACTCACTGGAAAATTGTTTTAGAGAAGAAGTGACAGAATAGGTGGAATTACCTTTTAGGCACCTAAACTTGAATCATATTTTCTATGTTTTTTTTCTGTGACAACACATAATTCCCATTGTTACTAATTAAGATGCATACTTTATAGTACATTTCGTACAAGTCTCTTAAAAACACTTCATTACCCCCTTCTAGAAAAGCTGTACAACAAACTGCTGTTAATCAATTGTTATTTCCTGGGCCATGGTATTTAAGTAAAGTTTGCACGAGTATTCTTTTAAGATGGAGGTTTTGGCTAGATAATCAGTGAAATCCAAATGCTAGCAATTAATATATATTACAGTTAAGCTCATAGCATCAAGATAGTATGCTTCACCCCCGTAAGCCAAATTGCTAGAAAAGATGATGTTAAGAATTCCATCCCAAATAAAGCAATCAATCAATATTCTTTCTCTGTTTATTCTCCAGTCTTTAGAACTGATGGTTACGCTAGCTAGATGGATTTACTTAGAAGAGTGAAAGACATTCAGAAAGACCATCCAATTTCTTGATTTATTTCCTATTGATGCATAAAATAAGCTTGTCTGTGAAACAGCCATGTTGAAATTGCTGTTCTCATGCATTTTTCATTGTTATTATTCGGCTAGACTGACTTTTGAGGGTCAGATTAAAATTCATTCATCTAAAGCTGCACTGGTGACAGTAGATAGCCTTCAATTAGCTCTTCCAGTTAATATCTGTATCACTATTTGTAAAACCATTAGTACTGAGAATATTCTGATTGTACAATGCATGTTTTAACAGAAATTCTTTTAACCTCCTGTGCAATGAAAACTTAGAAATTGCTGCTTGATATACTTGACATTTCATTCAGCCTATTCCAGTACAACGCTGTGGTCTCTTATTGCTGGTGATGAGAGGTCATTGCTTATTAGATAATCACATCCCTTCTCTGCAATACTGGGCATACACATTTAATACAATTATAATGCTTAACACTTATATAGTGCTTTTCTTTCAATTGCTTTACAGACATTATGTAATTAAATTCTCAGCATTCTTGGGAAATAAGCTAACTCCTTATTACAAACATAGCTATTGGGCCAGAGGCAATTTTCAAATATAGTCTTCAATTTTTAAGCTGGAAATTGGAGCTGAACATCTCTTAAGATCAGGCTGTGTGGCACCAAAATTACCAGTCATTTTGAAGGCTGTAGTATAAAATGTGCTACTTTAGGTCACTGAACTAGCTGGGGTGCGAAATAAGATTGAAAATCCATTCTTGATTCTTCAGGCTTAGAGTGAGATGCTGCAATCTTTCTTTCATGTAGCTGGAGTCTGCAGCCTGTACTGAGGTAGACTGCCAGCTGCCTTTGACTGAGTGAACAAGAACCAGCACTGCAGAGCACATCTATTGCTTCCTGTCTTTAGATAACGCGAGAAGTTTTCTGATAAATAATGTTAATAAACAATCTTGCTTAAACTGTAAGTCAACTTATTCAGAACCTCACTGAATCTTTTACCTCATAGGAGCACAAAGGAAGGCAGAAGGAGAGGAAGGTGATGGGCTATACATGGAGCAAGGCTGCTGTGTAAAAAGCAAGAGGATGCAGTGGCTCTCAGGAAGCCTCTTCTCCATCCCCAATCATTGTCCCTCAGCACCATCAGTTGTGGCAGCAGCAGATCAAAGAGGAGGCATTGCTTTTCTGCAAGCACCAGCACAGGGTGCCATGAACTGGACTGAAACATTGCGCGTCCCAGATTGGTCCTATTGGCTGCCAGCTAGGCTGCAAGGTATCCCTTCACCTCTCTCCCCCTTTTCAACAACTCTATTTCCAGTGTCTCTCTCTCTGTTTTTCCTTCCCGTTCCCATTTCAGCCACCACTTTGCAATACAGGCTAACTTCCTTTGCACTGTTGTTCCCAACCCTCTGCTCAACACCTACCTCTCTCTAAGCTGTTGTTGCCCTTTGTTCTTCCTCTACTTCTTAAAAGACCTTCATCAGACCTTTTCCATAATGCTAACACTGCTCATACTTAGGTAACTAATGCCATGCTTGTAATCAGTTGTCTTCTTCATTCTCCTTGACTTCTCCTTGGATTTCAGCATTGCAGTTACTGCCTTGAAATACTACTTTACCTTTGTTTTCAATGCTCAGGCCTCTGCTGTCTCATCTCCTACCTCTGAATATTTATTTAGGACTTTATTCAGAAAACTGTGATTAAACACATTTCTGTTCAGTGCAACAATGAACTATATGTTCATATGCTTAAATAATGTATAGAGTAATGATGCCTTTCTGAACCAGAGCCCAAGCAGCTCTGGTTTGGATGTTTCTCTTTACCATTCTTACCTTTGGAATCAATACCCCACCACTCTGTACAATACCTCTTAGTATTTCATCTTTTAAGATATCTGTCTCCACTCCTATCCTGTTTCTTTCTGCCCTATGCAAGTGTCAGATTCACTCATACATCATTGTGAGTTCCTATTGTTAGTTTGATTTTTTAATGGCCAAAATTGAACCAAGACTTCTTTCTTATGATCCCATTTTGTCCTCTTTGTTTCTGTCTGTGAAGGGCGTTTTCATGTTCCTAAGTCACACAATGGGTGCATTCTCAGTCTGAAGACATTTCATACTGTACTTAATGACCTTAAGAGGTCATAAATAAAACAGACAAGACAAGATTATGTCCACCAGTGTTGACCATTGCAAGGATGTTCATTATGTTCTAGTGTTTTTATATTGTATTGCTAACTTCTTCCCAGAGCTGTACTGTAGGCATGTTTTAGGCAAAAAATAAGAGCATGTCTTTCCTCGCCTAAAATTGTATACTCAAAACTGAAACAAGTCATTAAATAAACTAACTTATAAAACCCTTGCTGAGGAATGTAAAGCAGTTGTGGTTGCAGGTTTAAGAGTCTGTTTTTACAATCCTCTGTTTGCTCTGATGTTTCATTTTTTATTTTGTGTTTTAATATGTATTTTTAGATTAATTAATCATGGTGGCTGAAGAATGAACTGTAGGTAATGGAATAGGGAGGAAACTAAATGTCAGAAGCACTGATCAGTTTCAAATCCTGCTGAAAGCTGGTACCTGTTCTGCTCACTTCAGTAGGCTTTAGATCATGTCTGAAAAGAATGAGGCAAGTACCTTGGGACAGAAAATCTTCTAACCAACTGAGCCAGTCAGTTGGCAGCAAATGTAAAGGACATGGATGTTTAAACTGTCAGAGACAGTTAAAGCTGGAACTGCTTTGCCCAAGGTTGGGAGAAGTGGAATGGTAAGGGACATGGTGCAGGGGACCAGGGAACAGCTCTGGGCACCTGAAAATATGTTATATGCCATCACAGAGCTTCTCCCAGGTGTTTCTTGGCTTTACTTTCTGCAAGGCAGCCAGTTTATGTCTATCCAACATAAAGAGTGAGGTGCAGATATGTTTGGCAGGACCACCTGGGTTGCAAAGTCTATCTGCATGACAAAGCATAGTGCCAAGCAGACTAGCAGAACTGTAGTAGCTCAGATGTAGTCCAAAGTGGATGAATTGTGGCTCTTGGACTCACTGTGTCTCACAATGAGATAACTTTTGTGTCTCTGCATTCACTGTGCCACTATGACTTCCTTTGGCCTAGGAAAGGTGACGAGCAGAGGTAACTGGATGGCTTCCAAAGTGTAACTCACTGTGTGGCGGTCTCAAGGCCATCACTAAATATTTAGGCATATCACTGGAGATTCATAGAAACTACTCAGGAGAGAAATCTTAATCATTTTTTTTTTAGCATAAACCAAATTACACTTTATATAACAGAACATCATCTAAGCGTTAATAAAAAATATAAGCACCATTGCCATCTTGTGGCTAAAAGTTGCTTGAACAGACTTTTACGAACAGATTATATACTCCCTCTGATGTTCTGTAAACATAACGCATTTTCAATTAAATAGACGAATCAAAGTGGCACAACACAGAAACAATGTCCAGACCTGCACATCAGAATCAATTACAGGAGTGGAGAAACAATCCTATTTGTCTGGAAGAACTAATCACATGGCCAGCTGGTGAGGGCTGAGCATGCACAGATCATTATTGAATAAAATAGCAGTAGATGTATTTTGCTCCATAGAAATAAAAGCACATTTTGTAAGAAGAAAACTTTTGGAAGACTCTCCTTCCTTTGTGAGAAAAAAATTAGTCATGTATGAAGTATGAGCCTATGTTGTTTAAATCAAATATGTCTTAGACTGAAATGGGAAAAAAAAATGTGCTTTTTTAATAATAAAAAAAGATTTTTATCTAATGTAATAATGTAATAAATATAGAGTGCTAAAGGTCCACATATGTCTGTGGGAATTGGTTTTTTGTTTCTTTGTTTTCCAGTTTTATAGCTGCCTCTGTAACTGTTAGAAATAGGATGCAGTATTAAATAGGAAATGCTCTCCTAGATCAGACAGAAGTCCATGTGTTTTACACATGAAATTCAATGGGAACTTAATGTTGAAGGATTATTTTACAAATAATTTAATTTTTGTAAATTGTCCAGCTAAATAACTTGTAGCAAACCATGTCAAAGCATCAGATTTCATTTTCTTTTTCTGTATCCAGTGACCAACAACTAATGAATAGAACCAGGCAGGAAACAATGTTTTTGTGCCACTGAACTGTGATTTTTTCAAGATTTCTTCTGCTGCTCTATACTTGTCAGACCCTGGACTCACAAAAGTTTTCTTCAGGCTATTAGGGGGAGGCATAGCCTGTATTTATGGCACTTGCTCAAGATGCTGACAGCCAAGATGAAGATCCTCAATTGCTTTTCTCATACTCCCATAGTCCATAAAACATTGTTCTTTGTTACATTCTTCACTTGCATGGGATTTTTATCTCTGTATGCTCTTGACCAGTTAGTCCAGCCTAGACACAAAAACTTCTGCCAGTAAGACATTCCCTGTTTGTTCCCATGCAAATTTTGGCTTGGTTTGGGTTTTTAACTAATTGTTTTCTTAACGTCTTTTTTTAAATTATTATTTAGGAATGCTTCTCAGTCTTCACAGAAATATTATCACAACATGTGAATGATTTAAATATGACACAAAAGATTAATGACCAATGACCAAAAACTATGAAGTTCAGAAATGAGGCACTTTGATTGATCTGCTTAGTAATTTCATTTTTGCACACTTTTAGTTTGGGAAAACATTAAGGTCCTGTCCAGAATTAATTTAAATTCATGGACAGAGTTTATTCTGAACTCTCTCTTTGTATGTCTGTATGTACATGAATCTCATGTTTGTGTGTGTGATTTTTTAGAACCTATTGAAGCCCAAAGCTTTTAGATCATGCTCATTTAAGTCACATAGAACTATGAGTCTATCTTAATCTTGTAAGATGAACACTATAGGTATATAGGGTAGTAATAATGTCTAAGAAGTGTAATTCGACCCTATAAAATCGTCTAGTACTACAGCACCTACTGACCCTTTTGTGACACCTAAACACAAGGTATAAAGATGTCAGACCTTTGATAAGGGGCCCCCTTAACCAACTGCTAGGAAATGTAACGGAGGACGCTGCCCTACTGGCAAACAGAAGCTGCTGCCTCTGTGTTCATCTCATTGCTGTCATTCTTCTTCTTTTGGTTTAAAGAGAAGCAAAAATGACCTAGCTGCTGGAGCATATGTTTTTTTTGGACACTCAATTTACAGATCTTGTAGTACAACTGTGTCTCCTACTGAGGAGAAGAAAAAAAAGTGAGGGCACTACCCTACTGAGGGTAGAAAAAAAAATTGAACACCACTTTGATTAGAGCAACTGTCATGAGAAAATTCGTTAGTGATTATTTCATAGCATGTGCAAAGGCAGTGGTCAGAATGTTAAAAGTTAGATTTTATAAATTAATATAGGAAAGGACATAAACCATCGGAGAATTTGTAGAGCCAGGCAAACATAGATTGCAGGTTTGAAGAATGTTATTTTTTCATTCATTTATCTCTTAGTGCCTTTTCAGACTATCTCTATCTAAAAATATATATAGGTTTTTCAAATATAAAATAGAATTTTACCAATCCCTATTGTGATATTTCAAATATTTTAATCTGTCTCAGAACACAAAATCTGCACATGCAATTTTCTCATGTACACAGGAGACAATTTACCAAAATTCACAATGAAATTATGGATATGAAACTTCACTGGATATTTCCTGACATTCCCATCCATATTGCTAACAGATATTACATATATGAATCCAAAACTGGATGAAAAAATTGTACCTTATGGACTTGGATGTTACACTGAAAACATGAGATATAGACTATTGCCTACAAAATATTTTTTTGGTCCAATTCTGTAAGTAGCACATAGCTATAACATCCCATGAGCAGATCAGACTGCAATTCAGAGCCATGCTTACATTTCAGTTGCCTCTTGAATCTTTTTTTGGAAGAGGTGGTAGGGAAGAACGGAAGTCATTGAGTCATCATCCCTGGAGGTATTCAAAAGATGTGTAGATGTAGTACTTAGAAGCATGATTTAGTGGTAGATTCAGCAGTTCTAGGTTAACGATCTTGATGACTTTGAGGTCTTTTCCAATCTAAATGATTCTATGATTTTACAACTGCATTAATAGCAGCCCCTGGTCACTTCTCTGGTGCTCTGAACCTTTGCAGAGCCCAGGGACAAGACAGCGTAGCAGGTAATATGTTGCTTGGCCACAGGAGCAAGGTGTTGGTTTATTTCTAGGGTATTATGCTAGGACTGGTAAATTTTCGGATTTCTCCCATTGCTACACTGCATTCATTTAGAGATTTATTAACTCTGATACATGTTGCCATAAATCTAAGCCTAGGAGTCTGATTCCAGGTTTGCACCCTGTGCGTATTTAACAAGCAATTACCACATGTCTTCAGATAATGTCTCTTGGAAAAAAAAACACTTTGAGAATTGTGCTTTTTTTGCCTGAAGTGCTGCCCAGTTTCCTAAGGAAAGATCCTTAAAAGACACAGAGTTATGTAAACAAATTGATAATATGTACACATCTATTCAGCAACTTAATAATTCAGAATGTATTTCCCTTTTATGTTCTCTTTTTTTTTCTGCAGAACTAGTGTCATGCTTTGCATTTATTGGTTTAAATTCAATTCTGTTGCTCATCCAGTTCCGAAAAAACACTTTTGATTGTTTCCTTGAGAAAATAGCAACTTAACTTGGTATATTCAAGACAATAAGGATTTTGATCCCATTTTACAGCAACTAACTGTCCTTATTATTGAATATAAAATACAGAGAATATAAGATTTCCTCCATTAACATGCAGGTGAGAGAAGGAGAAACCTGGCTGGTAGATCTCAGTATAATTTGTCTCATCTATCCACAGCAAGAAAAAAAACAAAAACTGCAACGCAAGTCCACCTTTTAATTCTAAGAAGCCAAAGAAGCCACTGATTCACTGATATATGTGGAAATAAAGTGGCTTTGGTTTTACAAGCAAACTGAGTGGGCCATTCTAGCTGCTGGCAATTCAGCACACATGAAAGATGTTAATTGAAATTTTATTATTATTTTTAATGTTCAATAGACATTATCTTGCACTGGTGGAACAAAACTCAAACTGAAGCTGTGATGGTGTTTTAATCCTTTTGCCAATTATAATATTACTGGAGAATAAGGATCTTTTTCCTGTTGTTTTAGCTTAAAAATAATGGGATAATTTAAAAATGAAATTATTTTAATATGTAATCTGTTAAGTACAGATTCCCTTAGCTCTAACACTGGCCTAATAGTTTGTTACTGTCTTAAGAACTTCAAGTAACCATATACCTAATGCTTATGAGAATTACAGTAGCGTGCACTTTTGCAGGAAAATGGCTAAACATTGAGTTATTAAAAATGTAATTGAATCTGGTCTGTACAGGGGTAAAGGTTTGTAAGAATATGTGCATTGGTTACTTTAGGAAAAGAGATTTGCATGCAGTAAAATTGAAAGAAATCAGTTAGTGATCTCTGAATCAGATTAGAAAGGAGTTATGCCTTTGCTACAGATGACATATTCAGGTCCAGTTAATAAATGCTACTTTTTAAGCTAAGACAACAGGAGTTCTCCCAAAATGTAGAGAAAAAATCTGAATAACACTGACAGAATTTATAACTTCCATTGTGCATTTTAGAAACCACAGAATTTATTTTTCTAAACATAACAGATTTTTCATCAGGTTCCTGGAAAGGTGCCATTTTGGAGTCCACATGCTTTTTCTTCCTTCTTTATATCAGCAAAATAATTAAATATTTATCTTCCCTCCCCCACTCTGTTCAAGATAGTTCACAATTTCGTTGAGTAAAATATGGTCTCTTCTGTGCCAATTTGAAAAAAAAAAATTCCAGTTTTGACATAACCAGGATTTTTCTTTCTTCTTCTTCTTTTTTTTTTTTTTTTTTTGGTCTCATCTGGTCCTGCCATAAAATTTGGAAATGTGTGAACTTGTCTTTCCAATTAAATAACTTTTTTTTTCCTAATTGAGACACCAATGTGGGTATGGACACCATTTAAATAGCAAGCAGGTCCGTCAGTAGCTTCTCTATAGGATTCTGAACCAGATGGTTGCAAATACTCTCACTTCACTCAGCCTTCAATAGCTAAACTGTTTCATAGCCTTGGGATGCATTTTTCAGTGAGCAGAAGATGTTCATAGTATGATCGAAAAGAGGTAAAAATACCCAGCTGAATCAAAAAGTTATGTTTTAACATGTCTAGACTCTCCAGCCCAGAAAGCAATACAGATGGGTACCTGGACAGATACAATTCTTAGGACAAACTCCCTCTCACACATGCAACATTTCTTATTTCACTGAGTTAAAGTGGACTTTCACTAGCAGTTTGAAAGGGAGCTGCTACTGCTTCACAAGAATACCTACCACTAGCATCTCTAAAACTGCAAAAATAAAAATGGACTATTTTAAAATGAGACAGTTATTAGGAGTAGAAATGCATGGTGAATTCTAATCCCAAAAGCAAGGAAGATGTCTGGCAATATTCGGAAAATCATATTTTCTCAGACTTTCATGCACTCAAAAATTTCTTGTTGCAATGAAGGCTAGGTTTTAATGAGAGAGTGATACACTGAGGTATGCTATATTAGCTCTTGGTTATGTGGGCTAACTTCCTTCTTGTTTGTTTTTCCAGGTGAACACAAGGCATTGCAGGATGCTGAATACATCCAAATCTATACAAATTACCAAAAATCTTGAGTAATCTGAAAGATTTAGAAATTGCCACAAAATTTTTCTTCTGTAAACAGATCAAAAAATGATACAAACAAAAACCTATCACCTCACTTAGAAAAAAAGTCTGTTTATAGCCGATGAAAAATTTATTTTACTGAAACGATTCAGCTACTGCAGCAGAACAGAAAATGAATTAATTAGATCATTCACAGATGCAGGCATTTACAGATAGATGTAGACCTTCTGGAAGGTTGTTACAAAGAAGTCTCCTTCTTCTTCTCCATTAATGTGTGCAAGAAATCAAACCCCAGAATAGATGAAGAACTTCTAGAAACAGTTGATATAAATGTATTTGTTTTGAAATTCAATTTCAAGAATCAACTAGTATCTTTTTCATAAATAGTTTTTGCCTTAAAATGCATATTGATTTATGGCTGTGACCATTTACTGCACTGCATGTTAAGAATTCAGATCGCAAATATATATTCCCAGGCAGATTTTTAATGGAATGGGAAATGGTCTTCTTGGCCAAGCTTTGGATGAACTATATCATCGTGGTAGGCTTGTGACAGCACAGTTAAATTCCTAGTCAGTATTAAAAAAAAAAAAAGGAGAAATATAACTTACAGGACTTATTTTCATGGTGCTTTTCTCTTTGAATCAATAATTTGTGAGATTTCAAAATTAGCTTCCTTTTTATCAACTTGTGATTATGAGGTTACATTTAATAGTGTTTGCACGTCTTGCTTGGCCACAACTCTTGCAAAAGTATATGAATACAATGGAATAAGGCCTTCATCTGACCAGAAGCCCAGAAGTCTCAAAGAATTATTCATTAACATTTTTAGACCCACTTCAATCCCATTCTGTCTGAAATGTTAACCTCTGGTAATTTCTCTTAGTTAAAAGTATAAATTAGGTCACTGACAGTGTTTTATACTGCCCACAGAAAGATGCTTAGCACCTTTTGTTTAATAAAAGTAATATATTTAGCCATAAAGCAAATAACTTTTATTCAGTTCTGATAGGGAAAAAAAAACTATCAGAAAAATAGATTTAAGTGTTTTAACTTTATTGCTATCTCAGAGTTGGTTCACTTGAAGAATGAACACTGATTTCATCACCGTTGGACACATAAGCTTGAATGAATCGTTAGAGTAAGAGCTAAGCCAAAACACTTAAATATCCATGTGAAGCTGTTTAACAATGCTTATTAGAAAGACTTATTTTGTCTCTTTAACTAAGTAGCTCCAGTGAGGAAGAAATATATCATGGCTTGGCAAGTATGTCGTATAAGATTTTAAGGAAATAAGTTACCCTTGCTGTGCTGAATGAGAAAATGATGCAGCCTGTCCCAAGAGATTGCCAATAAGCCATTAAGCTATGTTATTCCATCATTCATTCTATGTATGATAGTGACTTTTGCTCTCTCTTAATGCATTTTAAAGGCAGAAAAGGTAGCTCACAGCTATGTGCTCCTTAAAGACATTGACTTGCTTCCTTTTTTGATACAATTCTGTTGTCAGATCTTGGGGCAGTCATTTAGAATGTGTGGTTTGATCTTCCATCTTTAACAGATCCTAAGCGCCAAGAGTGATGAAAGACATTTACATTAAGTGATTAGAAATCAGGCAGGGGCACTTTTATACTTTTTATCAACTTATGAATATAAGATTATGTTTAAAACTGTTTGCATGTCATGCCCAGCCACCTTGTCTTGTAAACCTTAGCTTGACCCTTAAACTAAACTAGCACTGGAGTTATACACTTACCAAAAACTAAAAAGTGAATATGCTCTTCTCCTCCTGCTCCTCCTTTAGATGCTCTCTGTAGGGGTCAATCTTCATACCAAGAAAGCAGGAAGAAAAATAAGAAATACTTTTTTTGTCCAGTTGCTTATAAATTGAAACTCTCTTAAGAAAGCTTTTCTGTCAAAGGGATAAGAAATTATAACCGATACATTGAAAATGCTACTAAACCTGTTCTGTGCATGAGAATGGCTTAGGTCAAACTCCAGTATTATCAGACCTTGCAGAGCAAGAAACAATACTGTGCATTTCACCAGCAGACTGGCAGTCTCCTCTTTCTTATGACAGAAATGTCTTTTTTCCAAATCAACAAGACTGGAATGCAACTAATGGGGGAAAATTTTTATTGCAGTTTGGCTTTTGTAGAAGTGTGAGCAGTTATTTGCACAGAGCAGCAGAAGAATTTAAAGGAGAGATGAGTAATAAGGCAGTATGCAGGATACAGCCTGTGTGGAGTTTTCTCTGTGTTTTATAATAGTAATTGAATATTAATATCGGTTTTGTATTTCTCTGTAGTTGTGAAAAACTTGCAGTAGAAGACAGGACTGCATGACCTGTTACATGGATATCACTAAGGCATACCTTTATTAGCATGTAGCCGTTGTAAGGGTTGCTTCTTAAGATATACTTTGATTGTTTCTAATCATGTTATCCAGATAATAAATAGCTGACTACTCCTACTTTTAAACTACTAGATCTAATAAAGGTTGAATGTTAAACATTGCCACTCTAATCTTAATGCAATTTTTCTATAACTTTGCAAATTTTCAGTTCAGAGTTTGTTAAAAGAAACTTTAAAACATTTCTTCTGAATCTGCTTCCGAAATACAGCAGTGTGAAAAAGAGGGGGCAGCAGATTAATTAGTGAGTAAGTGAACCAGTTAATTAATATTACAATTAAATCTGCCTGAGGTATGCTTATAGCATTCTTGGCAGTTTTCAAGTAATAAAAAAGTGTTTGCTCTCTCCTTTCTTGTCAAAGTACCACTGAAAATGTGGCTTGTCTGAAACAATGCTTATGTGAAGTTCGTCAGAATGAGGCAGACGAGTGAGTTACCTTAGTGTCAGAATTATTTTGTGTCCTGTGATAGGGCTATTCTTCTACTGTTCACAGAACTGAAGTAGAATAGAAAATTTGTAATTATATACAATAAGCTGCCAAGAGATCAACTTTGTTGCTTTTGGCAATCGCTAATGATTTTTTATTTTGCAAGAGCAGCATAATATTTTATTTCTGCCCCCATTTTTCATAAAAAGTTAATTTGCATACATTTCTGCAAGAGTGAACCATGTTACTATGGGAAAAAAGCTCTGAGAGTGTTCTGAAAGAGAGAGAATTTACCATACATGAAAAAAAAAGAAAAATGAAAGATGAAAATTAAGGTTAAGTACAGTCATACAACACATTTCAGACTCAAGGCTTTATACTGAAAAAAGAATTGTCTTTCTTCTGATAATAAGCAAGGGTCCTATTTTGAGTGCCTGGTCATCACAACAGTGTCTGGTGGCTAAATGAAAACAATGAGCTCAACTCACTACTGAGCTGAGAACGTGATTCCCTTTGGCTGGTGATGTCCCCAGTGCTGTCCCCAGGCTCCCTGTCCAGCACAGCCTGGCCTGTGGATTTACTGAGATCAGACAAGCAATGCAGCAGCAAATACTTGAAAGAAATAGCTTGGAAAATAGCTTTGGAAGATCTCCTCCTTCCAAAACTAGATATGGGCTGGAGTCAGCTGCCCTCCTTGTCCTGGAGCGTGGCACCTCAGTCAGACCCCTTTGCTACCATACGAGCCCTGTGAGGCAGGAGCAAGCCCTCCTCATGCCATACTGACAGCATTATGACAGGCAGCAGAGAGCCACCACCACACCCCTCATCTCCTGCCAGGTTTAGAACCATGATTTTGTTTCTGGGCATTCAGAAGAACAGAGCCTGGGCTCAGTTTGCTTTTAATCTAAAGGTGTATGCAGCGAGTTGCAGTAAAAGTCACTGAAGAAAGGGAGGGAGAGAAAGCAAAGGATCTAGCAGCCTGGGGAAAGTTACAGCATTTCACATATGGATTTTAAAAAGCAGATGAAGATACCCCCTGTCTGCTCATTTGAGAAATGGGGCAAAAAGGGTGTATGTCCTGGCAGCTATAACACTGCCATACCATGACTGCACCTACATCCATCTGGCATTGCTCGTCATTAGGAGTGTGGAGGCTGTGAAATCTGCTTCACCCTTGGACCTGTACCAGTGGTAGGCAGTAGCCTGGCCAGGGATTTATGGCTGAATAGCCTGAGCCCCTGGTCTCCAAGCAGGAAAAAGATTCTGCTCATAAAATGTATTTCCAAATTTACCACTCTTTCTTATATTCCTTATAAAGCTTTGTAAAAAGATAAGAAAATGTATTATTGCAGGTATTAAACTACTGCAATACTATAATTGTGATTATTTGCGATGCTGTTGTCAGAGCTGATAGTTGTACACCAGATGAACTAATAAAATATACATAGGAACAATTGGGTAGAGCAAGCCTGCACTTTGCTTGTTGCACTAATCTCCCTTCCACTACATCTAGCCGGCTGCCGCCATTGTTGCCAGAATCATGCATAGGTCTCAGGAGAACACGAGGCACATGCACAGGAAGAAATTATAAAGACCAAAACACAAATATTTAAAGAGAACTGCAAAAGCTATTAAAAAGGAAGAAGCATTTTTTTATATATTTTGTGCTTTCATCATTTAGAACAAAATTTTAATTGCTTTCTCACAGTTTAAATGAGACTGGAAGACCCATTAAACCCATTGTTTAATCCTGTGAAGGAGATCACTCGTCTCTTGAGTGGCAAGCCAAGCAGTGAAATATGATGTCCGTAATTCAGCAAACCTTTCCTCCCCTAACTCCCCTTTTACTGGGACCCCAGGGTGTGAAAGAGCCTGCCAGCAGGAGGAGCAGTCCTGCAGAAAGTGCTCCTTCCCTCAGCTCTCCCCAGTTCCCCAGCTGGGCAGTGGCACGGAGGAGCAGGCAGCACAGCCCCCCAGGCCCTGTGGCACAGCCAGCCCACTGCAGCCATGGGGATGGTGCCGGAGGTTCCAGTTCCATTGCCCGTTCTGCCACCCTCTTTTAAAATCTGAAATCACTCTTGTCTATACTCATAAATCTGATTTTCAGATATTTTTTTTCTAGTTCGAGGCAAACAAAATGGATTTATCCCTTTCCTTAGCTATCAGACTAAGCAGAAACTGTTCTTTTGAAAACTGAATTATTACTGCTTCTGTTCTGTTCATTATATTTCATGTATTCCCACTACTTGGCTATTGTTGTTCATATTTTAACACTGTCTTAAAAGGATATGTGCCATTTGTGGCAAATAAAAGGTGTAAATGACTGAATTGAGGCTGTCACTGATTTCACTGAAAGCAGAATCAAATGCTGAATCAAACTGAACACCTTGGAACTTAATCCTCCAGCCTATTCAGATTAAGTCTCCATTGAAAACACTGGGGGACTTGGTATAAGCCTATCATTATCAGAAATCCAGACTTCCATTGGAAAAAAACATTGCAAGACTTCTACTGAAAATTAAATCTGTTCTTCACCTGGGATGAGGAGTTCATACTAACTGTATAAACCAAACCTTTTAAGAACGCTATGTTTTAAATATGTATTTGGAAGGATGTGGACAGGGAAAACAGGTTTGATGACATATCTGAAGATCAGATGAGTTGTTCTGCTGATTTTTGTGCTATATCAACAAAATAGTACAATTAAATTTTGTGCAAAATATAATTCACAACTAAGCATTCATTTTGTGAGTCAGTGTAGCCATGCTTGATTTTCATATCCAGCAGTCCATGAGACAAGACATTAATGATTAACTTAATGTGTCTGGTAAACTATAAACTGGATCTTTTCTTTATCTGTGTTCCATAGGAGGGTTTTTGTATATTTGGGGTACTTTTTGTTATTTATTCATTTATGTCTTTGGAAGAGTAATTACATTAAAAATATATGAGATGGCTATTAATCTTATTTGATTTAGGTAAGGAGAAAACAGCTATTCTGTTGAATGTAGGTTTTACTTAAGCAGCATCTTGCAAAAAAAATATCATTTTTTATTAAAACAAGTACTACAAAGCAATCCAAATATCATTCCTACATTGCAAACCACACACTATTGCAACTACCGACACAGATACAAACACACCTTTAGTATATGCACACTAATGAGAAGCATTTTTGCAATAAATTCACTTTGCATATGACATTTAAAGCAGTTGATTAAGGGAAAGAGATAATTAAAAGTTGAT
The DNA here is from genome assembly GCF_002078875.1 of Numida meleagris. NCBI lineage: Eukaryota > Metazoa > Chordata > Aves > Galliformes > Numididae > Numida > Numida meleagris. The sequence continues at coordinate 50,223,138 of NC_034411.1, forward strand.
AAAAGTGTTGGATTTCCATTTGTGCACTTTCTGTGTTTTGTAATTGCATTAGTGTCATAGAAATATATTCCACCATTCCAGAAAATATTAGGATTGGCTCACTGGATTACTTGCAATGAAAATATTTTAAACTATCTCTTGTAGCATGCTTCTTAATATGAAAGTGGTATTTCCAGTGGTAGTTTTGTTTGTCAGTGTAGTGCAATTAGCAGCATAGAGTTTGAACATGACTAAAGGGTATCTATGAAAAAGACATGGTCAGGTGTGTCCTGGTGCAGTGAATGCTAATATGCCTTCAGTGGAAGCACATTATGCTTTTATTTCTGACTGTACACTGAATTATTTACACCTTCAAGGCAGCTGATTGAACTGCAGCATCAGTCAATTAGCAAATCAAAAATTTATATGATTCCAATTTAGCATGGAGTCCTTCTCTCTTTTTTTTTTCTTTTTAGATTTTCACCCTGACAGTGACAAATTACTCCTGTGCTGGCTGAGATTGGAAATTAAAAGCATTTAGAGTTGCTCATGCATTTATGCTAATGAGAACTTCTGATATGATTTGCATGCAAAAGAGGACAATCTGAAAGCTCATCAGTTTTTCATGCTTCTGCATTTTGATGTAGTAGGATTTCTTCTGTTTTCTGCAGAGCAGAAAATTTTTTCTTGAGGAAACAATACTCTATGTGAACAAAAAGAGTTTTTCTTTCAAGTGAGAAAGTTCCCTTTTTTTTCTTTTCCCCTCCAGATTCTTGTCAAATCGTTTGCTTTGCTGTTTCAGAACTGCAGCCCACATTCATTAGCATTTTAGATGTTTATCAAAGGAACGATCCAGTATCTGCCATGCAAGATTATAGCTCAAGCTTCATTTTAAATTCAGCAAAAAAAAAAGACCCGAGGACAGATGAGAAGAGGGATGTGCACTCTGACAATCTCCTTCACAGATACAGCCGAATTAATCCTATTTAGAGCAAAATTTGATTAATCACCAGAGGTGGCAGCTTTAAGTTTAGTGAAATAGTTAACTCTGACAAATTTTGGGGACCTCTTTGGCACAGCCTTTCTGGAATGCAAATAAAGAAGCCAGGCATTAAAAATGAGACAGCAGATAACTTTAAAATGAATTTATTTATTTTTTTAAACTAAGCTCCTGCTTAGTGAGGAGATTGCTGCTACTTTTAGGTGTTTAATTTTGTTCACCAATTTACAATAACAAAAGACAAGGTGGCAAAGAAGGGTCTGGATGTAACTGCATTTAATTTGCTTTTGTAGTACATGATTTTGTATAGCGCAGGTAGCATATTTAGATAATTTGCTAAATGAAGAAAAGAGCTCTTTCCTCTTTGACTGCTTTGCTTGATAAGTTTGATGGTGTTACAGCTGTGTATGTTTGAGTTTTTTGTGAATATACATTTTTTGTTTTGAAAATGATCTTTATGACACTAGTGATTTGAAAGACCCTAAGGATTGTTCTGCATTTATGGAAAGTTCTGGTGCTATAATACTTGCTGAACATTAGCATAATCCAGTAATTCTTTCAGCCCCCAAAAGCTACTGTTTAGAATTTGAATTTTAACTATTCCTCCTATGTTATCATTCAGCTGATCAGTGGAACAGTGCAGTTTCAATGCACTGTTTGTTTAATAAAACAAAGAAAAATGTGACCTTTTTTTACATCTGAGTTACAGTTAAAAATTAAATTCAGCTTGTAACATATTCAGACCATCCTCAAGAATACACTTTACATCTTGAATCATTTTTTTCCCCCAGGTACATGCAGCAGCAGTGAAAATTTCACAGATTTCAACAGTATAATGGTGAATTTCACCTATTCACTTCACTGGCAATGTAGTGAGATACTTCACAACCAGCACCTTTTGTGCTCAAATACCGCTAACAACAGGTGTGTTTATATTATGTTTTGGTAGCATCTGCTGTCTGAAGACATTATTCTTTCTTTATGTACATGATAATAAAATATCCATTTTTTTCTATAGCTACAGCAGCTCCCCTTTCTCACTGTGTTTTCTCTTTTTTTCCTTTTGCTGTGTTGACTATTGTTCATGCAGTAGATGTCTGACTTCATCCCTAAATGAGACAGAGAAGGGTGTTGTAGGAGAATCAGAAAAAGGAAACAGAAAGAAGAGTCAAAAAAAGGAGCCAATGAGAGAAAGACCCATACAAGATCATAACTCAGGTTGGCTGTCCTCTTTGGCACATTAGAAGTTATGGTTCAGTGGGAAAAAAAGGAGCTACCTAAAATCTCTCTGGTCTTTGACGATGAGTTTGCCTGAAATTGTTAAATCAGATAAATGGCTTCTTGTCTTCGCTTTAGAACAGCATATTGGTATCACCATTCAGTCCCACTTCTTTCAGTAGCCAGCTGGATGACTCTCTCATTTCATGCCTCTGAGGGTGTCTGGTCAAAATCTCTCACCGGAATTTCTTCCCCCATGTCAGGCATTTTGCAGCTGCAGCTAAGGATATTAACTCCCTGAGGTTTTGAACTTTTCAAACAGTAGACCTGCCTTACCATGGACTGAAGTGTGGCTTTCTCCTCCTTCATCCATTTATAAGCTAAGCAAGTGACAAGCCCTTGGCAGTCATGATTACGTCTCAACAATGACTGCCTTTCACTTTCCTTCCACATCTATAGGAAGCCTTTGGGGTATGTGGATGTTTCTCTCCTACATTAAGTGCACTCAAATGGCACAGAGGCAATATCAGCAGGGAAGTAAAAATATCTCCGCTTGCCAGTATCTTGAGAGGGAACCTTGAAAACTCCATGAATATAATGTAAATCTTCAGTGCGGTTCTTCCTTTGTGCAAGCTCACCATAGTCTTCATTTAGCACAGGTGAAAAGAAAGAGCCAGGAGAATTAATTATTTTTTTCTTCCCTTCTCTCACAAGTAAACATCATTTGCCAGGTTGATGTTATTTCTTTCTGAATGTCTCTTGCATTCCACACTTTATTGTGCATCTCTCTGCTATCCTTCCTGAAAAGCTCTGTTTTGATAACCTAAGAAAATAATAAATTAAGCACATGATTTTCCTGACTTGACAACTCATGCATAGAGAATTGTCTCCAGAGTCTTATCTAATTTCTGCTGAAATTCCCTTTTTCTGCACATAGAATCAGATCTCCCGAATCAAAAAGATAACTTTAATGTTCCTAAGAAGAATTTATACGCCCAGCATTTTCTTTTGTCCTTGCAAAGTCAGACTTCCTTCTTATTCTGAATGCATTTCTCTTCAGTAGGAGGACTTGCAAAGAAAATCTTCCATTTGAAGAAATCTCAAGATATAGTTGCTCTGATATTGAGTCAGATGTTCTTGCTTTGTCATTCTCCACGATCATGTTGAGGAGGATATTTTCCCTTGAGATTTCTTGTCTAAATTGCTCCTTTTTGATTCTGATTGAATATCTGAAATCTGTGACACCAAACATTACAATAAACAAAAGTAATCACACTGGGATAATGCAGACACTACTTTAGTCTCACAACACAGTGCAATTATTTTCTTGCAAATGGTAAGAAGCATTCAGATTTTCTCACCCACAGTTCATACAACTTGAACTTTGTCTCTTTCAGTTTATTGGCAAAAGATCATTTTCACAGGCTCCTTATGGCCTATTTTTGGGAGCTAGTCAATAGTTCTTCATTCTTCAACAGATATCTTGTAAAACACAATTTTGTTCTTCAGGGAAAACAGGGAATCAAAAAGTATAGTAAGAGAATTCGGAAGCCTCTGATTTGGAGGTTCCATTTATTTTGCATTATTTTGGAACTAAACTTCTGTTTTTCTCCTGATCCCATCTTTGACAGTACAGGCTCTAACTTGCCAGGCAGATGAGTTCATCTGGGATATCTGTTGAAACCTGAAGTTGATTCTCTTCAGGATTTGTACATTCACGTATTCTGGTAGACAGCCTGTATTGAAGCTAGTTCAACAATCTAACATATCTGTTCCCGAATGCAGCAAATGAACAAAACGAACAATAATTACCTTTGTGAACAGAGGGAATCTCAACAGTCAGAATGGCTGTCCAGTGCTCTGATTGCACCCATCTTCCTGTGTTCAGAAGGGAAGTGAGAATATTTCACTACAAATTTACCTATTTGCAATATAATACCAGAAAAATTGCTTTGCGATTCCTCTTCTTCTGATGGGAGGTTTCTTAATGATTACAATTTCCCTTTTATAGACCACTCCAGGTCAGTTATTGCAGAATTTCTTGTGTACCAGAAACTTTTTTGTATTTAGTCTGCTTCTGTGGTCGCCTTAACTGGCAAATTGTTTGCTTTCTTCCACAATGTTGCAAGTTCTTATTGTTTTCATAACAGGCACTAAAGGAGAGTATGACAAAAGGAATTACTGGGAATAATTTTCCATTCTTCAGTTTACATCTTAATGCCAATGTAGACAAAGTCATGAATAGTTATAGGAAGTACTTCAGAAGTGTTGCATTATATTGCCATGTTCTCTGTGTGAAACTCCCGTTGAAGTCAATAAGAGTTGTGTATGCTATTCAGTGGCATAATCAGGCAATAAATTATGAAAGCTCTGCAAACACCAAACATAACAAGCCAGAAACAAGCAGCATTAAGAAGTGACAAAAATACCCACTGTTATGCTGGTAAAAGATTTAAAGCTAATAGTTTTGAAAGTGATTAAATTCATATGTCTGGTAGGATTTGGCAACCTAAGCGAATGGATTAGAGGGAGAAATTCACCTTAATATCCCCCCATATACTGCTGAGTTTCCAGCTTCTTCCTCTAACAATAAAACTCAAATGCAGATGAGATGGGATACCAGGTTGAGAGACTTGTATGCTCTGATGTTGCAGCCTCTTCTGTTACAGGTCTCCTCATAGGTGGCTTTACTGGGGCTCATATTTCATTTTCAGATGTGTCTAAAAGTGATTTAACATAACATTTTAAGTCAGTAGTAAAATTAGATGTCTGAAATTTCCTACTAGAAACTTTGCTTCAGGAAAACCTGGCTACAAAAAATGCCTTTGCAAATATACTATTTTTCACAGTATATTTAAAATAAAATATTGAAATCGAATTTTCCAAAATGACCACTTTAAATTTGCAGTTCAAAATGCAATTTACTAAAAAATTCAAAGATCTTGACACTTCCAACAGGGGCTGAGAAATGTGAGCCTCATGTTGACTAAATGTGACATTCTGAAATTGCTCTTTCAGAACTTAAAAGCCAATTAAGAATAAAGAAAGAATCCCAGAAGTCTGATATTGCTGTAGGCCCTAGAGCTGAGTCTAACTTACAAGTAACAAAATCTTTTCAGAATGTGGCCCTGCATCTCCTCTGAGCATTTGTAATCACAAGATGAATGTGTACTCAGTTGCTGTAGCTGTTATCAGAAGCCAGCAGTTTATCACAAAGTAGTGGGAAAAGTGGCTGTGACTGCAATGGTTCTTCCACCTTCCCAGTCAGGGGATGCACTCCTGTTAGTGCTTGAACAGAAAAGGTTTCTGACTCTTCTATCAAAGCATTCTTTGCTGCTTGCAGAGTAATTCTGAATCCTCGGCTATGAGGAGGGATGTGGTGTTCCAGGCTGCTCTGCTTTCAAAGAAGTGGCAAACTGACCAAAAATCAATTGGGCTGATTTAGTTTCTTCTGACACTTACTTTTTCCTTTTTTTTCTTTTAACCTTGAATTACCTGAGGCTACACTCCCAAGTTGTTTTATTAGAACAAAGACTCATGCCCACTTTCTGCCTTACTGCAAAAAAAAAGAAATATCATTGCAGAACAGGTTTCTGTTTCCCAAGATCCTCCAATCCTTCTCCAGTGGCAGCAGTTGAACATCTCAAGTGTGCTGCGTTTCTCTGACAGACTTAAAGATGGCAGACCAGTGGTTTCACCACAAGTTCCTGCTATAGCTCAGACAGTGAATAAGTTTTTTTGTAGGTTTGGGTAGCACATGGGCAGGAAGAGCACTCAGCAGAAACAAGGAAGGAAATGAGACGTTACTGAAGGCTGATGAATTCATTGTCCTCCCTTCTGCCAGGCCTTACTGCTTCCCTTCCTTCGGAGAATCACATGCAAGAAGATCAGGAGAAGGTTACTTTGTTAAGTGGAGAGCAGGGGAAAGGCTAATGGGAGCTCAAAGGAGAGTCACCACCATCCAGAGGTTAAGAGATGATCCCTTTCTGGGCAGGTCTTTCTACACAACTGAAATTCCCCTCTCTCCCTCACCCCCAGGCCTCATTGCAAGACTGTGCCAGAGCCCTCTGCTTGCAGGAGCTGTGTCACTACTGTGATATTTTTGTTTCACCTTAAAAATGTGATTTTGTAAGCAGATGATAGGAATTTTTCATTTCTGGCAAAATTAACGGCTCTTATGGAAGGAAAGCACCGTAACAAATACTGCTTTCTGATCTTTTATCTTTTGCATGCAGAAAGAAACACAGAAGTGTGTGTGTTCTTCATTGATATTCATTTGGTCCTACATGAGTTAATTTTTTTCAAAAAAAATAAAAGGAAGGTAGAGGGAGAGGAGAGATATATTGTATAATTCCCACAAAATATTTCATAGTTTGCTATTTCTTTTCCACAGTCCAGTGGTGTGGACAGCAAGGAAATGTCTATTACTGTGTTAGCAATTACGGAAGCAGTCTTCTTCAGTCTACAGTTTCAAAAAGACTGTACATTTTTCATGTCTGAAGAAAATTATTGTGGATATTTAGTCAGCAACAGACTAAGACTTCTAAGCAGGTTATACATTTACTTGAATTACTTTTATGTGTGCCAAGATAAATAGGGCTTACCTTTATATTTCTGTTTACCATTTACTGGTTTATACTGTCACAGGAGTTGTTTTATGTGGACAGGAACATGGAGTATTTTTTCCTCTTCCACGGCGTGTCTGTGCATAGCTGGCCACAGCTCTAATGCTTATACTTCACAAACACTCCTGAACAGACTGAAAGGCCTGAATTGTAACTAGAACTGGATATGCATGTGACTTTTTATAATCCTATTTCCAGGACAGTTGGATTCAGCCTTTGGGAATAGATGCTCTGTGTCCAAGTTGGCTGGAAAACAAGAATTGTATTTCATGAAAAACTCCAAGCTTTCGATGCCTGTTTTGTTTCATTTTTAGATAAGAATGAGATGTTTAGAAATTTCTTAAAAAAAAAAAATATATATATATATATATATATATATATATACCATACATGTATATTCTCAGAAAAATGAGGTGGTCTCTCATGGAAAATTTTGAAGAAAGTTTCCTAGATCTATATGAGATCTTGTATTTGCTTACTATGGTTTAGATTTTATGTTTGCCCAACCATTTTCTAGATCTTTGCATAGAATAATAATCTTTTAAAGGTATGGTCAGATCATAATTTGTCATTTGTTTTCTAAATAACTCCAGCCAGGCCCCTCTTGTTTTTTTGAATTTAATGAGTCATTTTGTGCATGTCCCCCAGTCAAGGGACAAAGCTGATCATTTTTTATATTCCCTTCTTTAATTTGTGTAACCCTATAGTTGAATACTAGTTGTTGGTTGGTTTATAATGATCATTTAATGAGTAAATAGAATACCATTGAGAGAGAGGTGCTCCATCTATATTTATTTTCTGACATAACTGACAGCTAGACTGATATCTTTTCCTCCTATACTCTTTTGTTACAGCAGTACTAATCATACCACACAGAAACACATTAGTTATTATATGTAATTATGTGCAATATGTTTACATTATAATATTTTATATTGGAGAGGCATAGGCTTCATAATGTTTTTACTCCCAATACCTCTCTGCTACAGATTATTTCAGTTTATACATATTTATAAATGATCTTTAAATTACAATAGCACATTAATTATAATAAAATGGTGATTTGGAAATAGGAGCAACCGGAGAACTGATCTAGATGATTACATAACTTCTGACAGAGGAGCAGCATATTTTTGGTGCATGTGAAAGTTTATTTTGGCTATTTTGAAGTACAGAGAGCAACCGCAAGTTATTAGGAAAGATCATTTTTTATGTGGTTAAAACAGGTCTGAACAATCCTTGATCTTTCAGAAACCTTTTGAAAGACCTGTTCCTCTGTGACCTTGTTACTAATTCTGACAGCAATGTGTTTTCACTCCCTCTCATCACTACCCCCCTTTTCTTCCACTTCCTCCCCCTTTTCTCCAACCCAATTAGCAGATTAGCCAGCAGGCTGTGAAGCCTGAAGAAGTAGAAATTAAATCGACTTTTATCACACTCCAAAATAACTGTGGAGTTATCCAAGAGCACAGCCATACCTCAGAGAGTCCCTTGCTTAAGGACTCCCAAGGGTGGGGAAGGAAATCAAAGGTGTCATCAAAGACTCCTTTCAACTTATGGAACTATCCTCCCTAAATTACTGCCCTGATGAAGCCCTGATGTTGTGGTGAGGTGACATGCTGCGAGACCAGCTGATCCTTAACAAGAGTGTGTGATAGGGCAGAACAGGCCAGATGAGAGACAGAAGATAACCACAAGTAAGCACAGCTCCTACCTTCCTGGTCATCAACTCAAGGAAGAGAATATTTGTGGTGGGTTTTTTTGTTTTTTTTTTGTTTGGTTGGTTGTTTTTTTTTATTTTTTAGAATTGTGTGGTTGCAAATGCTTATAAGGTAACAGTGCTGATGAGGTAGAGGTGGGTGATAGATTTTAGCAGGTTGAAGCAAACTTTTCATGTAGGCAATAAAGGTATGTTCAAACCAGAGCGATTTTTTCAGTGCTGATATGTTACCACACATTAATTACCATTCACTTAATGGCACATTATGATAAATATTTTATCTATGTGTGAAATCATCTGCAGAGTTTACTTCTGTACAATGCAGGCAACTTGGAGGCAATACATGAAGGTGAAAGGCCTGCATCACCTGAGTGAGATCTTGGTAGCTGTTTCAGATCTTATTTTTTATCAAGTAGAGTAAATGATTATTGAAAGGGTGGTGAAATGGTGGACCAGGCTGATACACACTACATGAGCTACTCTCACGGGTAAAGAATAGCTCTTAAGGTTGCTATACACTGTGAATATTTTCATTGGTTTTGGCTAAAAAAATCAAAACGTGATTGTCACGTCTCTGCAGACAGAGAATTATACTAATGTGAAGTTTGTTTCTGCATGCACAACGCTTGAAAAAGTTGTTCTCTCTGTCTCATTTTCTCTGGTTGTTAGCTCTGAAGCTTAAAATAAATAACAAATAACAAATAAATATATGATAAACAAATTATAGTGCAAAGGCTTTGCTAATGAATTTTATTATTGATCCAATAATTCTGAAAAAGAACATCCAGTTGGCAAACTAATTAAGCTTTGAGATTTCTTATTCCTTATCTTCATGAAATCAGAGGGGAAGAGAAGATTCAAGAGTCAAAAAGACCTTTGATGAACAGGCAAGAAAGGCTGAATAATGAAAAGACAACCAAAAAATACTTCAGATGAGCAGAAAGGTACAGGAAACATTTAACAACAAATAATTTTCATTGTAGGTAAGAGAGAATTCTAAAATGCAGTTATTCATATTTATAGTTTACTGCACATTTTTCTGTTTTGGTTTTGCATGAATTTACTTTAAAATTATTGTACATATTTTGACTACATGTTTTCCAAGTAGTTTGAAGAGCATGTGGGAAAATTCTGCTAAGTAACAACATCCTGCAAATTTTCTTGTGGTCCAAGTTACAACATAGAGAAGGTCAAGTTATATACATATAGAAACAGGGAATAATTTGCCATAAATAGTAATAATGAAATGTAATCCCATTCTAGCTATGGGGAATATGCCACTAAAGTCTGGGAACTGGCTCATTTTTATGCTTAAGGGGAAAATCTATTTTTATTTATCTACCCAACCACGTATTCTGACATCTTGTAGTTCTTCTGCTTCAGATAGTCCGCTGTGGCAAATTATTTCATGTCAGATAGAGAAACTTTATTTTTATATATATTTATAGGTTGTAAAAATTAACTTTTAATGGGACACTGATGTTAATAGGCTCTAAATTTATAACAGAGTTCTTTTGCACTAAGAAAATATAAAGGAAAAGGAGTGTAGGGGATGATTGAATTTTTACCGTTCTCCTGCTATATTCCACATTCCACTTGTTCATTTCATTTCCTTATACAATTATTTAGTAGCGGCCTCTGGTAAAATTTTACACCTAAAGCACTGTCATAAAATATTCAGAAGTTACTATGCTTTAATACTGCTGAGTAAGTACTTTGTTTTTATTCTCTGGTGATTGTAGCATGGAGCTGTATTCCTGTACAACAGGCTAAACAACAGTACAAAAATACAGACTTTATACTTAAAGTTTAAGAACAACATGCACACACAGTTTTGGGGGCATGTAAGGCTTGAAAGGCCTTAGTGTCAGCAGGTACTCTGGCAGGTTGAAGTCTCCAGGGAATGGTCCACTGCAAAGCAGGGAGAGAGGAGAAATGCAGAGCTCCGGCACTAAATAGCAAGAAGTACTGTACGTGTCTGTTTGGCAGAGAGCTGCTCCTGCTGATTACCCTCCCAGTATCTTTACCCTGGCAGACCTCAGCTGTGCTTCAGTCCCTTCCGTGTGCATATGACACTGCCTAGGCAGAAGGATGACATGCTGCTTAGTATTTGTATAGACACATTTAAACACTAATTCTCCGGAGCTCTCCCTGTCTCTCTCCCCCACAAAGGTGCAGCCAGGTGGGAACTGCCTGCTAATTTTCAGAAGTGCACGGTTTCCAGAGAGCCATTTCTCTTTCTTTACTTTCCTCTTCCTAGAGGCTGTTTCCAGACTGCTCCTTTCTTTATAATGGCAGATACTTTTCTGACCATAAACAAAGAAGTCTTCATTATACACCAAATACTACCCACAGTTTTTGCAGCACATTGCATCAGTCAAACATTTAAGACTCTTACCTCCATGTTCATAGTATAGAAAGCACAAAACAAAAACATGCCTCATAAGTGCCGTGCTTGAGCTCATATGATATTAGGCTGATATCTGATTTGATAAAAAGTCATGTATGGAAAGAAAGGCAGGGGCTCCTACTCCAGGCTCTTAGCAGCACATGAATTTATAAGTAGGAACTATTCCATCTTTCGAGACAAATCTTGAAAACAGACTGCTTCTAACCCCTACTCTACTGTGATCTCTTCTGCATGGGAACAGGGAAATTTCCCAAATGTTTTGGGCAGAGAGGCCAGCTCCAAACTGCCATGGGAGAGCTGAGGCTTGCAGATATGATTCAGATTGTAGACGCTAGGAAGGAAAAGCATAACAAAGCTTAATGTGAGAAAATAAGCATGTGGTCTACACTTCTCTAGCTACTTCTGTACATGCCAGTTCTCAGATATTAACAGGGGCTTTGAGAAGTAAGTGATTACATGACCTCTTTCACCCAGGTCCCTTCCAGTTCTCATGGCTGATATTGAGTTTCTGAAGCTGAACAGCTGCTATTGTTTCCAGGAAATTTCAAATGACAATTAAATGTTCTGGATGGAGAGTTAAATGAAATACTTTGGAGTTTTTGTGTTCCTTAAGAGTATTGATCAACTCCAGAACAGCTTCAAGCAGAACAATTTTTCTGGAAGGCTGTAGTTCAAGACTTACAGAGATATGTCAAAAAGTTTCTCGGTTCCTGAAATCCTGGGAAAGAAGGAAACAAAATATGTACTGAAGAGCAATCAGGACTAGGAAGAGACGTAGTGCCAACTACATAGTACTTTGTTCCTCCATTACTCTGACATTAAGGGAACAGTCATCTGCAGTCCTATCTTCCTATGTCTCATTGTGCTGTCAGCAGCACCCGCCAGCAATGTACAGGCCTTTCATTTCCAGCAGATGCTGGACACAAACATCCTTTGGATCTTAACCTAGCACAATAAGCTAAAAACCTTCACATTAACATCAGTGAAGTTAAAGCAGAATAGCTTCTCAAGAAAAGTATGATATTCAGATGTGCTGACACCTTGAAATAGTTATGAAAGAACACATCAACTCATTAACCAGCTGCATCCTGATTGTCATTAACTGCACTTATTATTATGCTTTTTCAGTGAGAAAAGATTTTACAGTTGCAAAGACACCTCTCCCAAATCATATTTTGATTACATGTCATTATAAACTTAGTTAATTACAGTTATTTGAATGAAAGTGTATATTTTTCAATACATTCTGTTTTTACCCTCACCTCCCAGCCCATCCTGCAGACTTCCAGAACACAAATGCTAGAATATTTTTTTCATAGCCTTTTAAGGCTTTCTGCTTTGTATCATCAGCACCTTTCAGTCAAGTGCATAAAGATGTTGATACTAGTAACTGTAGTGTTTTGGCATTGTAAATTGAAATATTAAAAAAAAGAAATAAATGAGTTATCAAGCAATATTATCTTACTTTTCTTGGATTATAAAGTATTATTAAAAAGGAACAGCTTTCACATGACATATACCAAGAGCATTTGTTTCTAAAGCAAATTACAAAATAAAGTATCTGACAATATTGTAAATATGAAGTGATCTTTGTTTCAAATGGAGTTTGTACAAGAACGGTGTAAATAATTAAATTTGCAATTCATGTCTACTATGAAAAAAACATCTTCTTAAGAGGCAGAACAATTTGCAGATTGTTTTTTTATTCTTTTAGCCTTATAACTGCCTCAGGAATTGGTGCTCTCGGTTTTCATCCTGATGTACCACTATTGACCGCAAAGGAGTTACTCCCGAGTTACAGAAGCGTAAATAAAATGAATGATGCTCTTTCGGCTCTAACCTTGTTGCTCAAGGAAAGGAGAGGAAAATGGAAACTCTCTCAGCCCTGGGAAGGCAATGTTAACGTGCTGTGTGTCTACTCAAACCTTGGAAAGAGTGATGTTTTTGTACATACAGCACACTGTTGGCCAGAGCAGCTAGCAAAGAGGCAGGCTGCTTAACCACCACATTTTGATGATTCTGCTTCTCCTTGCAGGGGACTCTACACAGGGTGCCTGGAGGAGCCCAGTGGGAACCACTTCCCTGTTGTGTTTCTGCAGGCATTGCGAAGCAGCAGGATCCAGGTATGCTCCTCACCCAGCCTGCTCCAGGGCCCACTGCACCCTGCTGAGCTCAGCAGCCTGCTGCTGCCAGCCAAGTCTCTGCCTCTCAGCTGTAGCAAGGTTATGGCAGGAACAGTCACCCAGCAACCTCTGCCTGTCATCAGAGAGAAAATCCAGCCCCATCTGCAAACCAGAGCCTCTCGGATGGGATTTATATCTCTGCGGAGGCAGCAGCTCCTGGCTGCTTGTCTCTGCTGAGTTCAGCAGGAACACAGCACCTTTGGCCAAAATGGAGCCAGGCTGCCTCCACCCTATGGCAAGCACTCTGCTATACAGAAGAAAGCACTGGTGTTTAACTAAGGAAAAAAAAAGTAAAAAAAAAAAAAAAGAAAAAAAGGAAATAACAATTGTATTTTTCTCAAATAAGCAGAATTTAAAAACTAATTATGTCTCACTTACCTTTTGGAAATGAGGCTTGCAAATACAAAAACAAAACAAGATATTTCACAGTGAAAGATAGCTGGAATGTCTGAGATCACATTTATGTGATTGGCAGAATTAGATCTGTTAAATCTCATCTTCTGAAGATAAAGAAGCCATCCTCCTTACAGAAGGGATTCAATATTTAATGACCACTAAGGCATCCTTCATAGAATCATGGAATCCTTAGAGTTGGAAGGGACCTTTAAAGGTCATCCAGCCCAATTCCCCTGCAGTGAACAGGGACATCCACAGCTACATCAGGTTGCCCAGGGCCTGATCCAGACTCACACAGAAAGTCTCCAGGGACAGGGCAGCTTTGTTGAATGCAAATTTTGAAAATGAAATGTTAGTACTTAGAAGAAAGTAAATGAAGAAAATTCTGTTCAAGCACATAAGATCTTTATTACTGATAACACCTTTAACTGCTGAAATGCATTTTTATAGTGTGTGTAAAAACTTGTGTATGGACATTTGTGTGTGATCTTAACCAAGGCATGTGCCATAAAGGGACTCACTGAATTTTATTGTACAGTTTTTGACTCATTAGCTCAGATCTTTTTTTCCAATTTCTTTAAGATCTGAAATCTATGAAAGAAACATCAGCTGTGGTTTAAGAGATGGTTTTCATAACAACAGAAGATTCAGAGATGATTCTCAAATTCCCGCTGTACAGGTCTGTGCCTATCCTAGCACCACATGGCCAAGTAAATATGGTTGACTTTTTTCATCATCTCAGAGTCCTTGTTGTGTCTTCTGATAACTGCATCTGCATGTGTAGCAGTACAAGCTTTTACACATAGAATATTTGAGATTGGTAGTTTAACTGTGGTAAATACTGTTGAATAAAATCTGTTTAGATCTGTTTAACATGATCCTACATGGCAGTCAAAACTAGGATGGGTGGCTTTCTGTGGGCACCTAGCTACTGCTTTTCCACTTAACTTGACCACCTTCAACTAGTAAAAAAAAAATTACCAGATTGGTGATACTGTATTTTAAAATATTTTAAAGTGTATTAAATAGTAGATGAAAAGACTCTCCAGAGACACACAAAACGTTTTCTGTAGAGCTATGCATGAGATTGTGTTTATTTATTTTGTGGAAAGCTCTGATCTGAATTACTGCCCTATCACGTTCAGCTATAGCAAAATAAGAAAAGTGAAGGTAAATAATAGATAACAATTTCAAAAGAATTTTTAATAAGCACATGATTGCAAAGTACGCTGGATTAGCACAACATAATGTGTCTTCTTAGAAAACTGGAGGTAATTTATAAAATCTATGGTAGTGTTACAGCAAATCCACAGCACAGATGTAACTGAAGATGAGCCAATGCTGAGAACTGCCTCTTGTCATCACAGAGAAATAAATCATAAATATACTGGACAAAAAGATTTAAGACAGGTTCCAGACAAATGTATGGCCACCATAGTTAGAACAGAAAGGCCTCAGAAAACTGCATGATGCTTCAGAAATTGTTCATAAACTAAGTTAAAATGTCCACACAGAGATGCAGAAGGACTTCTTCCTCAAGCTATTCTTGGTGATGAAGTGGGCTTTCCTAAAATACAGACATAATATTCATAGGGGGCTCCAGACAGACTGCTGTAAGGGAACCCTTCTGTTAATTCCTCAGTACGGATGTCCACCTGGTGGGGCAGATTAGCAGTTATCTCTGTATTAGATCTGCCACCACCAGTAGCACTGATGAGTAAAAGCCATTTAACACTTGATTTTTTGGTTCTCTACTCTTGAGTGAAGAGATAGAGTTCTGGTTTAAGAGTAAGGCCAGTACAACAGCTTGGGAGGATTACTGTGCATTTTCTCAGGAAGGTAAAAGGTTGGGGCCTTCCATGCTATTTAAACTGTGTGATTCTTTCTGCAAATAGTTTTCCATAAACATGTTATTTCAAAATTGATTCATTTTTCTTAAATTACCCTACATCCTTCTTCTAAGCGCAATTTTGCAAATCCATTGTCTAGAATTTGCTACCCTGCTCTTAATTATCCATCAGCCAGCTTTTCCCTTATTAATTAATGCTCAAGTTTTAGCAGCAGCTTGAACCGGGTCACTGTTCACATGTTGAAACAACAGATGCAAAGGGTTTTGTGAGTGACAGGATGAAAATTAGGCACCATCTTGGCATGGAGCTTCAGAAAGATGTTAAGAAACCTCTCTGCATTTCATATTGGAATCTATTCCACATCTCTGAGTACTGTATATACTGTACAAATGCTTCATTTTAAGTCTGCCAACATTGCCGCTCCAATTTGTCAATCCTGGAATTCTTTTTAGTAAGTGCTACAAATGTACGAGTCATCATTGTTATTATGTTCCATTAGAACATTTGCTGGTTTTGAGTTCTGTCAGATATGTACGATAGCATTTGATGAATCACTGCTGAAATGATTCACTGCAAACAACATCCAATTTCTTGAAGTGCTTTCTACTGGTATCGATAAGTATCTGGAGTTTAAATGCAATGCTGCTTCTATGCACTCAGTCATATTGCTTATTGCAAACATTTGAAACGAGATTGATATCAACTACTTAATTAATCGTTTTGGCTCATAATTTTTCCTGTCACTCAGGGATTCACCAGTTTAATTTCACAATGATATTTTGTTAGAGAAGAGGTGGCATGTTCAGTTGAATGGCTGGTTTGGTGATCTGTTTCCAACATGACAGTGCTTCAACTACATCAAACCTTAATTTGTACTCAAGGCTTGCATTTCTTTCACTTATACAGTATGTTCTGCATTTGAGTTGCAGCAACAGGCAGTATATGGCTTTGTAAATATGCATACAAACTCTTTTGAGCAAGTCACTGATCCATAAAGTGTCCTGTAGAGCAAAATCTGCAAAACAGAATGCCTCACCTTATAAACATAGCTCCTCAGATATAGTCTTTTTTAAGTATTGAAGAAGGGAAAGAAGCAAAAAAATTAAAAACAAAAAAAAGGAGGGGGAAGTAGAACTTTGGGAAAACCCTGGGATATCTCTGCATTCCACTTTTTGTTAGAGCTGTAAGTACTTCAGATAAAAGGTAACACGTTTTCTTAATGATTTATATAAATCACACTATCTTCTTTATCATAAAGAATTAATTGGGTATCAGGGCCTTCTAAGGTCTGTATAAAGATGAAGTCAATAGTTATATTCTACAGTATATTCTGAAGGCACTACTTTTGCCACGTTCTACTTGCAATTACACAGTAATACATTTTTTGTCACTTCCTTGTTACTCAGGAGTGTTATCTCATTTTCAGCTGATTGTTTGTATTCACTTACCCTCACTGTGGACTGGAAAAGACCTTGGACTTAAGATTTTTATTAATCCATTGCATTACCAAATCACCTAGAAAATCCAGTGGAGGATTAGTTTCCCAGAGAGTGAGGCCCTGGCCAAGCACAGATCCAAAAGACTGTAAGGGAGAAGAGCCAGGACACAAAAAGATTAGAGGCAAAGGAATCATCTTTGTTTTCTTTAGCAGAGAAGGAAAAACCAATCAAGGGATGAATAAGAAATCCTTTTGGCAGATCTTTGGGAGACAAAGCTTAGAGAGGTAGCAGAGCAACCATGACAGATTAAAGAGATCAAGGAAGATGATATTTTAAGAGTGTGATCAGCTGTGCTGTGGGTACCCCAGCTCATCAGGAATAGAGACAGACTGAAAAAAAAAAATATATAGAGGCTAAAATTTCACCATTTTGAGTTAGTGTGTTAATTCAGTACTCTGTGAAACATGTTAGGGCTAAGGAGTGCAAAAGAATAACAGGATACCAGACACATCCAGCAGACTCAGAGTTTTCCTTAATATTGAGTATGAAAACATTTTATAACTGCTTGTTTTAAATTCCAACTACTTTATTTGAGCAGCTGAAAATCCCGCAAAATGAAAGGTATTTGACTTAGACATTAACAGACTTATAGATCTTCATAAAACAGTAAATAGCCTTCTATCTTTTCTTTACTTAAAAAAAACCCCACAAAACTTTCAAAAGTTCTCTTTTACATCTCTCTGCTGTCCTATATTACTTCTTCTGTCATTAATCCTTCCTGCCATTCATTATAATGTGTAACAAGACTTCCATTAGCAATGCCACTTCTTCCACCATTCTCCTCTATGAAGACAAAACTCAGCAATTTTCTGCATTACAGAAACAACAAAAAAAAAACCTACTTCTGTATTAAAGATATAGAACTGACATATAAATAAATTTGTTATGTATCTGTGGTGAAATTCAGATCAGAAACCAGAATATCTCTTCTAAAAATCTTTTTTTCCCCAGGTTACAGCTTTTACCTCATAAGCTTCTTTTTTATTTTATTTTATTTTTTTCTCAAAGGGCAGCTCTTTAACTAAGAAGAGCTCACAATTCTTTTCAAGTCCTGTCTAGCAAAGAGTATGAAATAGAAATGTAGAGTGTAAAGGAAATGTCTCCAAAGAAGCAATAAAACATCTCCTATACAGCTACTTTAGACCACTAAAATATACCACAGGCTTCTCCAAACAGTTGTAGCAGATTTTAAAGCTACTACCTCCTGCAATTCAGCTTTGAGAAATTTCCCTTCAGCAATCAAATTATACCTCCTTTCTGGCACAAGTAGGGATAATTTTCACTCGTATGCCTTGATATAACTTAGTCATGCTGTGCGCTCCTCCAAATCTCCTTTAAAGTGCTTTGTGACTTGTTGAAACAAGGTGGAAAACTAGGAGTTCTTACCAACTGGTACAGTGTCTCAAGGCAGCCTGGAGTTCTCCAGCCTTGTTTTCCCGTTTCCTCAAGCTCCTTGCTGGTTACAGTTATTGATAAGTGGTATGTTTAAAACAGTATTAAAACAAAACTTAATACCTAGCAGTATATCTAACGAGAGTGCCAATCAATTGCTATTTTAGTTTTTCAGCTGAATCCTAGGTTTTCTTGCAGTTGTTGCATCTTCTTTTGGTTCTATCTTTCTTTGAGCCATCCATTACCTGCTTTCCCTTTTTACCCAGTCTTTTCCTCTTAGCTTCCAGTCTGCTGCCCAACAGCCTGCTGCTCATTCCTTCACCAACTTTGGGAAGGCAGTTGTGGCACAACAATAAATCAGAAAGCATGATGCAATCAGGAAGATTAGGAATAGAAGCAGCCTTGGAAATCAGAGTAGCTGGGCCCTCAGCCACTGAGATGATCAGCTACATCCCTAACTCTTGTCTTCAGTCAAAACAACACGCAGTCCTTCCCAGTGATAAGGACTATAGCCAAGAGTTTATCATTGTTTTTTGAAAGGGAGGGGTGGAAAAAAAAGAAACAGCATTTTTCCAGATTTTAATCCTGCCTCTGTCTGCAGGCCTGATCTAATCCAAGATGACAGGACATTCCCTGGGACCTTCTATCAGCCAGAGATATCCAATTGTCAGATTTGATTTGGGGCACTTTCACTCAGCATGTACTCTTCTCTCCTTCTTGCTTTAGCTTTTTCTCTGCGTTAAGCAAGACAGACAGTGTTGTTTCAAATCCACAGAGGCAAATGCACTTTCCATCTGCTTATCATTATGGTGAAGAAAAGAGGAGCTAAATTAGAGGCAACAAGTGTAATAGTAAACGGCAGCACAACAGGAGAGGTATAGTGAAGAGTCAGTCATTTTCAGGTAAACGGAGCAGTATCATCAAATCTGTATACAGTCCAAAGGTTATGGAACATCATGGTCTGTATCTCAGAAAAATCAATATTTACATCTAAAGTATCCTTTTCCCATGTCTGGCATAGCCTGTCAGCACTGTAAAACTTCGATGTAGCAACTCATATTAGGTTTTGAAAGTGCTCTTAATATGCAGATGACTGAGATTTTGGACGTGCCTACTTACCTATTTAGCTGTTGCAAGAAAATCTCACAATGTGGAAACACCTTATGTTTGCAAAAAGACACTCATGCCATTCTGGTGACAATATAACACAGAAATCTTCCTCTAAAATGTGAAAAATCATATGCTTCACCAATACAAGAGCTTCAAAACTTTCAAGCACAGATGAAAGTGTGAAAAAAATACTCTTTGAGCTGGGTGAAGGAATGATCAAAGTTCTCTGAATATAGAAATGTTTCTGTCATAACCTCAATCTCAGACTGAAAAGATCTGAAGGTAACCATCAGGTATATCTACACACAGATTTACATAGTATGTTCCATACAAATGCACCACCTTCAAAGAACATTGAGAAACAAGACAGAGCATTTAAGAATCAGAAAATGTCAATACAGTTGAATTATTATTGTAAATCAACAGAAGATATAGCTTCTATTAAATAATTCATGCAATAATGAAATTAGTTGAAGGAGGAAAATTGTCTCCGGTAGCTTATTAAATAGACTGCAATCAAGTAATCCTATCTTGCCAAAATGTGATCACAATTCAAAATTCAGCCAAAGGTAATATCTGGAAGATGCCAGGGGAAAGAAATGACTACCACTAGGTTAATAACCATTATTTTTTTCATATTGTTTTGAAGATAAGCCATAGAAGAGTAGGAGTACAACTGTGCATGAAAGATTTCAGTTGGAAGAAGCTTTGGATACAATCTTCCAGAAGGAACCAACACCTTGTAAGGATAAAATTAGAGATGAGACATTAATTTCTGAAATCCAAATCTGTTGCTGAAATGTGAATAAACAAAATGCTCTGCCAATTTCATGACCTGAATGAAAGCAAAAGAAAAAAAAAAAAGAAAAAAAGAGGAAAAAAGAATCTGAAAAGGGAAGGTGAAATATGCCTAATAATTAATTAGCTGATTGACAGCATCTGAGTATGCCATACACTCAAGCCACTGCCTCACTAACAATGAGCTTTATAAAAAATAAAGACCAGTCTGCAATTAAAAAATGTATGTTTACTTCTCTGTTCTCCCAGATCCATGTTTAAAAGCATTAATTTTTCATTATAATGAAGTATTTTGATGAAAAAAACGTCTCAGGTAGAAAAAGGATGTTTCTATGCATGGTACTTGACTTGGATTAATATTCATTGAGTTTTAACACTTATACAACCTTGGTTGTTCACACAGCATTAAGCTGGACTACTGACATTTCAAAGGATTTTCCAGGTTTTTATAAAGTGACTAGAAGTTTAAGGAAGCTGTTTTTCTCTTGTTAGCTGCATTTAATATCTTAAAAGAAACTTTGCAGAGTCAGGAGAGAATGTTTGCCAACTGCAAAACAGTTTCTAGCGTAATGAATGAAACAGAAGAGTGATATATGGATGATCAATGCCTACATTTTCTTCTGTTCAAATCAAACTGTTAATAAAGTATTTGTTTCAGAGATAAACACAGACACATTTAATGCCATACATGGAAAAAATAATCTCTATTTTCAAATTCCAAAGACCAAAACATCAGTAAAAAAAATTGTCATAAAACTTGGTTTGCTTTGAAAAATACCTAATAAATTGGATATTTTCAGATTGAAACCTGATTGAAATATATTCTGTTTTACCCTGCTTGCATTTTATAACTGTAATAATCTTCTTTAAAAAATACAATTTTTTTAGTGACAACCGCCTGTCTTTAGCAGTCAGGAAAAAGGAAACAGGGAGCAGACAATCTCTATTTCAAGGAAGACAGACACAGGAAAAATGAACTGTATTTAACTGAATTCTATGAGTAGACAGTTTATCACATTTAGAAAAGACATTGGCAATTAGCAACCTGTACGATACAAATAGAATAGGGTAATTTATTTATATTTTGGATAAAGGAATTTATCCATTTTCTGGGTCTGAGCCACACACAAATATGAGTCATATTAATTAATAGTTTAAATCAAAAGAAAACAAGAAACCACATTCCTGTGTCAGAACGGTTCATCCTGACATTTCTTAAATTTTTAAAACCTTTGGATTCAAGGGCCAAGTATTTTGGTGCCAAGAAGGAAACCCAAAAGACATTTTCTTTGCACTCCATTAAATAAAAGAACACATTTCTACAGGAATATGGCTAGCTACAGGCCTATCAGTCTCACCTTGGTGTTCCCACAACATCCTCGTGGACAAGCTGGCTGCCCATGGTTTGGATGGGCATATGCTCTGCTGGGTGAAACACTGGCTGGATAGCAGGGCCCAAAGAGTTGTGGTCAATAGAGTAAAATCCAGTTAACGGCCAGTCACAAGCAGCATCCCCCGGGGCTCGGAACTGGGGCCACTCCTATTCAACATCTTTCAGTGATCTTGATGAGGGGATTGAGTGCACCCTCAGTAAGTTTGCAGACGACACTAAGTTGGGAGGAAGTGTTGATCTGCCAGAGAGTAGAAAGGCTCTACAGAGAGACCTGGATAGACTGCATCGATGGGCCAAGGTAAACCATATGAGTTTCAATAGGGCCAAGTGTTGGGCCCTGCATTTTGGTCACAGCAACCCCAGGCAACCCTACAGGCTTGGGGAGGAGTGGCTGGAAAGCTGCCTGACCAAAAGGGACCTTGGTGTGCTGATGGACAGTTGGCTGAATATGAGCCAGCAGTGTGCCCAGGTGGCCAAGAAGGCCGGTGGCATCCTGGCTTGTATCAGGAATGGTGTGGTGAGCAGGACTAGAGCAGTGATCCTGCCCCTGTACCCAGCATTGTTGAGGCCCCACCTCGAGTACTGTGTTCAATTTTGGGCTCCTCAGTACAGAAAGGACATAGAGGTGCTGGAGCAGGTCCAAAGAAGGGCAACAAGGCTTGTGAAGGGCTTGGAGAATATGCCCCATGAGGAGAGACTGAAGGAACTGGAGCTGTTTAGTCTGGGGAAGAGGAGGCTGAGGGGAGACCTTCTTGCTCTCTTCAAATACCTGAAAGGTGATTGCAGTGAGAGTGGGGTTGGTCTCTTCTCACTGGTGACAGGTGACAGGACAAGCGGAAATGGCCTCAAGCTGCACCAGGGGAGGTTTAGGTTGGATATCAGGAAAAACTTCTTTACAGAAAGGGTTGTTAAGCACTGGAATAGGCTCCCCAGAAAAGTGGTTGAGTCACCATCTCTGAATGTGTTTAGAAACCATTTGGATACGGTGCTCAGGGACATGATTTAGTGGTGGGTTGTTAGGGTGGTGTGGTTAGGTTGCAGTTGGACTTGAGGGCTGGTTTAAAAGGTGTCCAAGCTCACCGTAATAATCCCTTCCGTTTTGCAGATAGCATTTAGGTAAACTATTTGGTGCTAGAAATCCTTTAATTTCCCTAAAAAGTAATAAAAACCACACTAATCATAATGAAATATTTTATTTGATCTGATAACAGGTTTGTTTTTCTTCAGTTTGCTTAAATTGGTTAAAAATTAAAAGTTTTTTGAAGGACTGTCAAATAATTGTTACAATTCTAATTGCAAGAGACTTGCACTGAAGCTTTATACCTTCTTCAGTACTCAATGAAACGTAAGTTTTTTCTTTTGTGTTGTCTTTCCACTAAAAAGAAAAAGTGTCTACAATTGTGGAACTACATACTTCAAGATTTAGGTCTGCATGGGAACAAGAGTTTGGCTTTCTCTATTGCCTGCTGGTGAAATAATGCAGTACCAGACTGATACATGAACTTCCAGCTGGCCAAGAGAGGCTTATTCCAACACCTATGGATGTGCGTTGTTTATGAATGTGTGAAATATGCTAAGGCTTGCACTCAAGCATTTAATTTTGGATTGCTACTATTAAATAGAACAAGTAACCTTTGGCAGCATTATCAAAGCTGCAGTGAGGCCCATAGACTAAAAAAAAAAAATAAAAACAGAAAAATATAGATGAGTAAAAATCTTCATTTTTTTCATTAAATCTTCTTTTTTACTATACAACATTTCTATTGCTGGAGAACTGCTCTCATGTTCATGTCATTGATTAAATGCTTTCTTAACGTCAAGCATTTATTTTTAAAACATACAGACTCTGTGATCCCAAATTTCCACTTAAGGAAGAATTACTTTCTGGGGACTTGTTCTACCTGAGAAAGTTAGATGCTTATCATTACATTCTTTATATTTAATGTAAGGGTAATCTGTTTTTATTGATAAAACATATTTCTTTAACCACAGCTGTTACTTGTTAAGTCAGTGTTTCTCAAACAAATTTAGAAGTTTTATTAATCAAGAATAACATTCACTATTGAGTTCACTCTTGCTTTTATGCACAATGAATGAAGGCAATTTCTTCAGTGATAAAATAAATGTTTATTATCTTCAAATACAGGGAAGAAAATGGACATAACCTATCAGACCCTTTACAAGCAAAACAACTCACAACTTGTATTCTTTAGCATCAGAACTGAAAATGGCTTTGCAATATATTTTACCATGGTAACTAATGGTATTAAAATATCCTACAAGCTATGGAGAATAGAAAAGCTAGCTGCCTGCTTTAAAAAACTATTGCCTGAAATTAGTTGAAGTGTATTTTAGGCAACCTCTTGTGTATTTCAAAATATTAAAAATCATTGTTTATTCCCAGTTACTTCAAACTGAACGGTCTGAAAATCAACTACAGTTAGAGTTCATTAATTCAAATACTGGAGTGTTAACTAAATTATATTTGCCTGATTAAGATAATTGTAAACTGAGTCTTCTAAAATTATTTCTCTCTGTTGTAATTTGAGCTGCGTTTGACTAAAATAAGATTTCTTACAGTGAAAAAATGGTTGTCTAACTTATCCTGTACTTTAGTTTCAGACTTCCATTTATTTTCTTTGCAAACTGATGACAAGACCTGTGTGTTTCCCAACATGCTCCCTTATCCTTTCATTCTCCACATTCATTTTTATAAGTTACTTTCTATTTTTTTCATCCTGATGCATATTTTAGATCTTGCTCCAACTCTGCAAAAACAAGAGCCAAGGAAGTCACTGTTCACTGAGGTAGTATCTGCAATGAACATCCTCAGGAAAAAGCTTGGTACAGCTCCACCTTTCGTGATGAGAAGGAATCATTTGGAGGAGTCCTGCACCTGCACATAGCAAAGCTGATGGAACTATTTTCAACTCCATTCTTGCATGAAGTAGTTGAAGTGGAACAACCAATATACTCGGTCCTCAAGCAGCGTCACCATTAAAAGGGCCACTGAGCTGTTCCTGAGCTCTGTGTTCTCCAGTGCTTCCTTAGAAATACAGTGTCATATATCTGTGCTAGTGCTTTCAAGTTCCTCCTTCACTGAGAGAGGTCAGTATGCAAATATTTTTATTTATTTGTCTTTTTTTCTTTTAAATGCCTAGTCAAGTCTATCGCAGTATTTTGATACTTACACTGCCCCTCCAAGCTTAACATCAAGTGCTTCTGCGCATTAAAAGAATATAGAAAGGTTCTCAGAATGCTCTTAAGCCTCTCAGAGGAGTTCCATGGAAGGCTGAGTTGATTGCAATTTTTTCCTTGTCTAATCATGTTTTCTTTATGCCTGGAGTACTTCTAACAGAGAAGATTATGTTTAAGCTAGAGTACATGGAAGAATGCTTGGAAAGCCCCACAGAAACATAAAAGAAGATTGTTCAATGAGCAAGAAGGGAGGGCATGAAAAAGCTTGGTGGAGACATGAATTCCTGACTGAATGAGTCTATGTGTCTGGTATGTCTGGAATGCTTAATATCCAATACACTGGGCAACTGCTGCTTAGGGAAACATCTGAAACCATAAATATCTTTGTTACAATAAGCAATCTTTGTACAGATTCTAGTAGAACGGTGTGGAGTGAAAATAAGGTTCAGTGGATATATCTGTACTAACATTGTTACAGTGAGTGCATTTAGAAATAAAGGATATTCCTGAAAGTTCTTATTTTTTATTTGAAAATGCAGAGATTTCATTCTCTGTATCCAAGGTATGTTGAGGGTATTTTCTCTACATATACTGGGAATTTCAGCATTGTTGTTTTATCATATCCGATGTCTACACCATAGAAATGCACTCAGCTACCCAGTATTATATAAAATATATAGTTGGCTCATATGCTCTTACTCTATTTAAGCATCAATAATACAGATATGCACTGTGAGTCCAATATCAAATATGGATGCTTTAATAGTATGTCTAAATCTGAGACAGGAATGCTCAAATTAGTACTTAAATCCATGGAGTGGGCATTTACACATCTAAGTGTCTATGTAAGTAACCAAATGTGCAATTTGGATGTCCTATTAAGGTGCCCATATCTGAAAATTAAGATGACTTCTTGGCATTTTTTGCAACATGTAATGTAGCAATTCTAGCAAAAAATGGAGGATTTTAATTCAACAGTACTGTGGAGGTTTTGATTGTTTGCTTGTAAAAAAAACTATTTAGAAGAGTAGATTTTGCTCTACATTTACTTTCAACATTTGACATGGTCTTGCAATTGGGTACTGTGACAACACCTTAACATTGCTATCTAACATCTAGTATCCTCATGAAAAAAATGTTCTAATGTCTCAGGGGATATATTGAGGTTTCCCGTATTTTAGTGTGAAGAATTATAAAATGCAATATCACTGGGTGCTGCAAGTTCAGTACCCACTGAAGCAAAGGAGTTAAATAAGCTTTCTGTTTTATGGACCCTTAAATTATAAGTGATATTCTGCATTGCACATTATGAGTACAGCAGTGAAACAATGTATGTAACATTTTTCTAATTCTCTACAGAATCTGAGCAGGAGCCTGAAAGCCTAGTAACCTCAGTGGAACAAGAGCACCATAAAAGCATCTGCCAGGCAACCATAGTCAGGGTAGATACATTAAGATTATCCACCACTTTGGAATATTTACAGGAAGGACCACAAAAGTAACACGAGTCATTTTAAAAAGGTCTCCCAACTTTATTATTTTATAAGGAAATAAAATCTTTTTTTGGCCATGATGTCTAATGCATTTCCTCTTCCTTAAAATAAGGAAAATGATTCAAAATAAAAAAAAAATCCTAAACCAAAGATGAAAGCATAAGGAAAAGAAAGTCTGCCAGTTCATAATGAAAAGTATTTTGTTGCTTTCATTTTATTTATAAAAGCAGCAGTACCTGTTCTGCAACAACCATGCCAAGGTTTGGTATGATTTCAGCTACTTTTAAAGCAAGCTTGAGCCAATATGCCTTTTTGGGGATTAACATTTTTAACACAAACCACCCATTTGTTATTGAAAGCTATTGTTTTAAGCTTGTATTTCAGTCCTGATTAAGTACTTAGGTGTTTGAGAGGTCATTTCATTTTTTCCTCTTATCATAAGGGGATGAAGTGTACTGTTCCTCCCACCAACTTTGCCTCTGCTGGAACTGAGTATTTCACAGCGTCTGTCTTGTAACTGTAATAGGCACATGTAAGGTAAATCCTCCTTCTCAGATTTTGCATGTTTTTGTATGTCCTAAATTAATGTTGGTCTTTATCAGCTTCCAGCTGTTTTCATCTATCATTTATGATACAGTAATATACCTTTTGTAAGAGAACAGTGCCTTTTTATTTATTTTGCTTTAGATTTAATTTTGCTTTTCAGATGAAAAGTCATTCTGTCCCCCTTCTCGCAACAACTCCATTCTCATTGTTTGTTAAATGCGTTGCCTTTTTTTATCATCCACAAAAATTGTAGTTTGTACAGTATTTATCTGCTCTTTGACTTCCAAACCTCCGTGTCTTATATCAGAGTTGCACTTGTTCACATCCCAGCGAAGACGGTGAGCCATCCAGAATGCTGATTTTGCTTTCTTCCATATTTGTAAAGTTTTAACTGGAATGCAAACTAAAATAAAAAAATGTAACAAAGGGAATGCTGACATAGGTGTGAACATTTTCTGTGAGTCAGTCTGACAGTCAAGTTTCAGTGTGCTAAAGAACAGTGCTTCTATGTCCCTTCAATACAGTCTGTTGTTGTTCCTTTTTTTTAAGGTCTCATTCAAACAAATTACAAGTCAGCTTTTTTTGTTCTAATGTTAAACAGGAAAAAGAATTGAGTTAACAGGAAAATATTAAGTTTTCAGAACCTATGTTGCTCTGATCATAAATCTGGATGCACCATCCTATGCTTATACAGAGATCTCGTTTCTTCCTAAGATTTTTTCTATATTAGTAATGGAGTAATGTTAATAAACGAGAAACAACTCAGAAAAATGCTGATTTTTTTTCTGAAGTTGGCAGAAGTTTGCCTTATTTTCATTTATCTTATTTCCTTTTAATTCATTAATAGGATGATACAAATCATTGTTACAAATCTCCATTGCTTGTTTCATATGTTTATTTTTAACTCTTGCATTAGATCACAAAGGACTTTATTTCAACAGGATCACATGGCATTTCCTAGGAGGTGCTGACAGATTCCATCCCAGAGTGCGGACTCTCCATGTCAGTGCACTACATTTCATTTTGAGGCAGTTGCATGCTTTCAGATACAGTAAAGATGCAATTTAAAATACTGTCTTGCTGAGTAACAACCAGTGAGTAACAGCTCTGCTGTATATGAAAAGTAATGTACTGCAGAAGGAAACGATGAAACTGGTGAACATTTGACCTGAAGAAAAGCACAAGTCCTCTTTCAGGTCACTGCAAAATGTCCTCAAATCCTTCACAGGATCCTCTTTCTAGTCAAATTAATAGGGGCATAAATAATCTTGAATGACTTCAGTTAATTACAGTTATGATGAATATGCTCCATTATGAAGACAGAATTAGTAAATGAAAATTCTTCTTCCTAAAACCCACCTTTTCTGTAAAAAGATTATTGAATAATTTTTCCACTACTACCGTTGAACAGAAGATAGCTACAACCATTTCCAGAGGTATATGCATTTTTGTTTCCTGGATTTCAGCTATACAGGTTCTGCTGCTGAGTATGGGTATATATGTTTGTATGCATGCATATGTGTATATTTCAACCTGTAAGATCAGAACAAACATCTGCAGACTTTTGTCTTTAGTCCCTTTTGTCTAAAGCCTTCAGAAACAAACTGGCCAACTAAATATTCTGTTTACATTTGTCCTCTATCTACATCCAAAAGGTTTCCTATGCAGGTCAGTAGCTCTTCCTACCAGACTATCTGGAATTTTGTCAAAAAATCTTGCAGTACTTAAAGCAGTTTTCACTCAATGGAATCCCATATTCTAATTTTCTTGTATAATATGGAATCTTCTGCCGTAGGAATGCTAGAGCTGATAAAATAACTTTTCTCTTTGATACTTTTCCTGTGCATAGCATCATCACTGGGTTAATTCCAGACTAAATTCTACATCATAACTAATTTGGTTAATTCACTTAAATCTTCACCGCACAGTGCCGGTTAAGAAATATATTTGCTGATACCTACTTTATTTAGCCAAACATACTCCATGCAAGTTTTATTCTCCAGTGTACATAGCATCAATTATAGTGACACTACTTTGTGTCTTTTCATAACTTCAATTCATATTAAAGCTAGTTGGCACATAATCATAGAATCATGGAATCATAGAATTAGCTAGGTTGGAAAAGACCTACAAGATCATCCAGTCCAACCAATCCTTTTCTGCTATCTGATAATTTGCAGATAAAATCTTTTATTCTTATCATTATGAGAGGTGAGCAAATAAGATTTCTGCATCGCTTCCCATTACATACTTTTAAAAGTGTATTGACAGTCATAGTCAAACTGTTCTGTTTTCTTTTTTACCCATCCTGTGCACTGAGAAATTTCTCAGCTACTTCTGAACACTAGAAAAATACTTTAAAAAAATTCCTGCACAATATAAGCAGGGACCCCAATCTAGCAAAAATACTTGAATAAGCTTCAGGTAAATTATCTGAATAGCATGCAGTGACCTGGAACAAATTAAACAGATGCTTTAGTCTTCACAAAATAAGGACTCAAATATATATATTTAATTCATAAAATTTAATGTTCCCCATAGGTATATTTAAAACTTGTATGGATCAATGAAAGTTCAGCATCCATTGTCTGTAGCCTCCACCTTATAAATGTGGAGTTTAAATACTATCAGATGTAGGGAATGCACCCTCACAGTAAGTATAGTGCAACGTATTTGAGTACCACAACAAGAACAAAATCACATAGGTCCCCATCAATTGCATCTAGTCCTTGCTTCAGACTCACAAAAATCTTCAAAATGAAACTCAAGAGTACCTACATGAATAACTGAACTGTCGTAAGAAATACACCATAATGTGCTCATAGGTAGTTGCGAGAAGAAAATTGAGCATTCCTTAACATGTTAAGGCCCAGTATAGAATTGGACAAAATAATTTTGATAATTCAAGGACAATTTAACTGTAGTCCCATATCTGTAATTTACAACCCCTAATTTTCCTTCTTATTCTGTCATGCTCTTCCCTCTACATTCACTACAGCATGTCACAACTGAGAAGAAAATATTAAGAAAAGTGACATTTAAGAAATAGAAGCTGTTTCTAACATTTTGGAAATTTTTACTAATGTGCAAAATAATTCAGTATTTATTACATTTTCTTTACCTTAATGTTAGATTAACTGCATTGAATAAATAGCATAAAGAACCAGATGAGTATTTTCTCCCTAAACAAAAGCTACATCTTGCACCTCCTTCTGTGGTTCATACATCCTTTTCCCTCCTCGCTGTTCATTCCTTTTCCCCACCTCTACTTTACCATCTGCATAAATTGAGAATAGGAGAAAAAGACATTTTTCAGGGCAGAAGATTAGAAGCTGGGTTCCTAGTGCTTACAGGAGTATCCTTGAAACTGTGTTTGTTTACTTAGCTCTTACCTCCTGAAATAATCTGTAAGGTTTTCCCCCAAATGACATTTTTTTCCCCATTGCTCCAAATACAGCTGTAGTTTGAATACTTTCTATGAATATGGCTACTACCCTTGTAAAGTCTTTGCAGGCATATATTAAATGGCTGTGTGTAAAAAAAAATTAACTTTTGTTTCTGTATTCCTTAAAATGTATCAGTGGTAGGAAATAGAGCAGAAAAGCAGGCTAGAATACACAGGCTAGAAGCAAAGAACAGAGTAATTGGGTAAAGTGCCATGGGAAAAAAAATAAGGAACTACAACTTGTGAAAAAGGTACTGGAGGATAAGGATGAACTGAATAAGTAAGAAACAGAAAACTGGGATCAAGGAGAGTTGAAAATTGGAATGTAGGAGGATGAGAGAGGAATAAAATGCCAACTCATAGATCTATTGAGGAGAGTAGCTGATGGGTAAACTGAATTTTGTTTTTTGGTGGGTTGTTTTGTTTGTTTGTTTGTTTTGACAATCAGAAGGTCTTCCAGCTTTTAAGCCAATTTAAGACTGTGTTAATGTTGCTGGGAAAGGAGACTTAGAAAGTCCAAGTTACATCAAAGAGCAAGACTAACACTTCCTTTTATACCCAAAGATAATACTAAAGAAAATTGGAAAGTACAAAAAATTTAGATGGAACAATACAGTAAAATCAATATTAAGAAAGTTTTGTATGGAACACATTATAGGCTGAAAAATCAATTTTGGAACTTTACGCTGCAATGAAATATTGCTGTTGAATGGAAGAATATGCCCAACCAAACATGGAGGTGTGAAATACCTCTTTACTCTATATATACAGCATTGCAATAACTGAGAAATACTTTAGCAACTAAGAAGACAATAAAATATCTCTAGATCACACCTAGAAATATTGCAGAGATGAGTAAATATATGCTAAGAGGGTATTCTATGAAATACCTGCAGAAGAAAGAGAAACCAAGAGAAAAGAGTTGCCCAAAACAGAGAAAAAAAAAACACATATACTTTATTAACTAACACTTCGCAAATTGTGAAGTACAGTAGTATACATGCAGAAACACAATGAACTAAAAGACATACAGAACCTAATCCTGCCTGAATTTTTGCTGAAGTTATGCTGTTCAAGAGAAATGAGTTCTTGTGAATTCACTCAGTGATAAGCAAAAGAAAAATTTTTCCAATAGAATATGTATTATTTAATCTTAGAGAAACAATAAAAATTGTTTTGGAATCTAAAAATACCTGCTAAGCATACAATAGCGTTCACTTTTGAAATATTAAATTTTAACAGCCTCTCCATGAATCTTCCTCTGACAGCTATACTCTGAAATGTCTGTGGAGCTGCTGAACATATTCCGAACAGCATCTGTTTTTCTTAAGCAAAAGTTACTATTGTAGACCAAGTATAGTCATGGAGAGACTGTTTATTGTGTTCTTAACAATGAATTTAAGTGTCATATTTTGCAAATACGGAAGTGCAACTGAAAGAGATAATAAATCTTATTCTTTTAGGAATACTAAGTTAGGAGAGATCTCACGCATTCAATGGAGACAAATTGTCACTATTCTGTATGCTGGTTTTGAACTCTGGATGTTCTTTTATCAGGACAGAAACCCACAGTTAAAAAAAAATGGTAATTTGGAGGCTGCTTTGTCATTTCTTGATTTTTATTGGGAGCTTTGTGCTATGTAATAGCTTTCCTAGATCTCGGCTTCTGAATGTAAGATATTATGTGAAAATTTCTGTTTTCTTTCTCTCTCTCTTTTTTTTTTAAACAACTGTCTTATCTTTACTGACATTCAAAATGCCTTAAGCTCAAATCATTACTTACAAAAATAGATGAATACAAAGTAATACAAATATATTGTTCTAAAGTATTTGGCGGGAACTGATAAAGAGTCCTAACTGCTTTCCCTTGGAATTACCCTTTCTTTCCCTGTTGTATTAGGTGAATAATGGAGCACTCTGGTTGTAACGCAGAAGGCCCTTCCCCATTTTGCTTTCTATTGGCTGTCCTACTTACTTGAACCCATGTCGTAAGACGGGGACGCTGTACTTCTTTGTTTTCATAACAAGGAGTATAACTACCCCGTATCTGGCTTTTCGGAAGTGAGTGGACAGAGCGGGATATTCAATATGATTAGCCAGGGGCCCGCGTGAGCTTCTGGAACAGTCTAGTAAAAGATAAGAAATACTATATAGTTCTGTAACTTTTACCAATAAACGCCATTTTGCTGTACATCATATTGGTGCCTGTATGCAGTATTTGGCCTGGACCAGACTTTTGGTCTCAGCGCATGAGGACGAAATACAGAGGGTTGCCTGCGTTCGGTTACATTTCCCTCAGCAAAACAGAAAAGTCTTAGTAGGATAACTTCTTACAGATTGGGCTCAAACCATAAGAAGCACTTCCAGGGAGGTGAAGTTGCACTAGTTCTATAACACACTATTTTTTATTAAACATAGATTTTGCTGCTTGCCCTCATTAGCAAAACTGTGCATGTTACAGCCCATTTTTAGGTAGTCCAATATATTCTCTAGTTGTATGGTTTACTACTTATTGTGTTTTGTGGGCCTACCATGGGGAAAAGCTTATAAAAGAACAAGTGGAAAAAGATCTAGCTCATGACACAGTGCCTAGTTAGACACAGGTTTAATCAAATCTATTTGGCCTTCAAGCAAGGCAAAATTCTGCTTTGGATACACTTTCCATCTCCTTATCCCCAAATTACTGTGATGAGAAATTTTGTGTTACAATTCAGTTCTAAAATCAGACCGAAGGACAGAGGAGACTACAAGAGTAGCAATGTCCATTTAAATACATACTAGATTTAACAGAATCTGCAAAATTCAACTGCATTTGAAAAGACTTTTTAAAGTTATTTTTTTCTTGCTGAAGTTATGAGACCCTTTCAGATCAGAAAGAAGCAGCAGTGATCTGGACAAAAGGAAAAAGATTTTCCAAAGAGATAAGTGATATCAGTATATTAAGAGAGAAAATAAGTTTTTCAGGAGCTAAAAGAAGAAACAAAAAAGAAAGCTTTTTTAATTAAAAGACAGCTGTATGAACGGAGTGCAGGCAAATCCTAAATTAAAATGCATCCAATCTAGAACTGCTTTATGCAGGCTTCCCAACACTGATGCTCATTGAAGAACTGAGCTGTCTTGGGAGCACTCAAATGCCTATTTCTTCCTCCGAGAACAGTATCATCCAAGGGAATAAAACAGCTTTCAGAAAGAAGTATTTCCTTTGTGGTACAAGTTGCAACAGATTATTAGTTACCTGAACTATTTCCTCTCAGTTATGGTAACACAGTGCATCCAGGTTTATCAGAGAACATGCTTCATGTTAGAGCTTAGGAGTGAAGAACTATTTGTTAACCAGATCCTGGAAAATACACTGAAGATTAGCAGTGGATGGGAAATTCCAATCTCAGTCTTTTCAGTAGGAAGGGAGAAAGAAGATGGAATGGAAGCTGTTGGGTTCATCTTGGTCATAGGAACTCCTGCTCTGGGTGCAGACG
Source organism: Numida meleagris (assembly GCF_002078875.1). NCBI lineage: Eukaryota > Metazoa > Chordata > Aves > Galliformes > Numididae > Numida > Numida meleagris. The sequence continues at coordinate 50,256,869 of NC_034411.1, forward strand.
AACGCACAAGTTCTTATTTATCAGTCTCCCTTTCTGGAGCTTCTCCCTGTAAAGCAGTTCAGCAGCCAGTATGCCATCACAAGGTGAAACTGCTGTATATTGCAGTGTAGAAGTTGCCAGGAGCATAGAAGACCAAGGCTCAGTTTTCTGCTACTTCGCATGTTAATTGGCATAACAATGATCACCTCCCCTCCAGCAGAGAGAAACTCCTCCTGAAGAAAGTCAGTATCTAATAGTCAGGACATGGAGGAGGAGTGGGTCAGGAGTGGGTCTCCAGCCTGAATCAGGAAAAGTGCTTTTGCTGAGCTCCTTGTCCATGGCTCTGTTGACTAGCTTCCTGACTTTTGTCAGTATTCCTATTCTAAGCCTGCAAAATCTTTCTCTGAAAGGTAGGATAAAAGAGAAAGTTTCCTCTGAAAGTTTAGGTTTGATGAATCATTTTCTATGATGAAAAGCCATTTGTCACAAAATTCCTGACAAGTTCTTCTGGAGATACTATTGTCTAGCATATCTGTCAGACAGCCCTCCTAATTAAGCTATTTTTATACGAGATTCTGGGTATAGTTTGTGAATCACAAAGCTTATGATTCTGGTTCTTTATCACTAGAGGGAAATTCACCCAGAGGAAAATTATAATGCTGTGCTCCGCAGCCCAAAATTATTATATAAAGCATCTACTCTTCCATATTGGAACAGCCTCTCCTACTATCCTATCAGACTTTTCAATTTCCTCAAAACACGGCACAAAAAAGAGAGGTCTTTGTATGAATAGAGAAGCATTTGATCAAAGCTTTTCATGTGTTGATGGGCCTAATATTTTACAACATGGTTAGACATATTCATGTCAAACTTTGGTAAAAGAAAAGGTAAAATAAAAAGTAAGGAATCTAATGTTTGTTTGAAGTGCTCACAACAGATGTAAAACCGTGTCAAATCATCATGTCAGTACTGCCCAGGGAGTTGAAGACTTCTACACCATTTCTGCTCCATTAACAAAACTTAATTGGGTAATAAAATAGGTTAAATGGTCTTAGTCAAAACTGAAGTGCAATTTTGTAAGAAAAGCCATCTAAAACACATGCAGAATTTTATAAAAAAATACGACAGCAGCAACATCCATGCATTCTTAGAAACTCCTGGATTTCATCATACTATAGAGCAAAAATTTTCATCATCAAAGTAGAAGAAAAGCCTTGGATGAAACTAATGGTACACTCCAGCTCTGGCATACATCACCAGGATCAAGGATCCCTCTGTCATAATACCACCCTCTCTACATTTTATTCTTGTGTCAACATTTTTTCCGCTCACAAAGTATTTGCCAACAATTATTTTATATCATTACAATTTTTGCCATTAGCATTACTGCCTTTCCCTTCTTGACTCATTTCCAGGGTCATAATCTGTCACCACTGAGGTCACCCACCTATTTTCTCACATTTTATGAGATCACCACTCTGTTATCACTCTATTTTTTTTCTCTATTGATTCTTCCATTTTAAAAGACAACATGCTTCTGAAAACTAAATAATTAAAGCTCACTTAAACAGACCTCTGGACATATGTCTGTACTGGTTTTGTTTTTCACTAAGTCTTGTTGAGTTTTATTTAGCTATGTAGCCACGCTGGTACCAGGAACATAATCAACAGCGCAGTGGAAGCAGATGTGTTGTAGCAACAAGTTTTTTATATGTTGTGCCTGAAGTCTACTCAAGAATTAATCAAAATCAAGGCAAATCACTGGACTAGTACTCATTCTTTTCTCTTTTTACTAATTCTTTAAAATGCTGCTCGGCAGGACAGAATAGTACAATTTAAAGCTAATATTGTAAGATGGCAAACTTGTCAAGCAGAAAATCATTCCCTGAAAATACTTACTCAACATGCAGCTTCCATCAAATCCATTATTTTCTCTTCCACACGGATCTACTGGGTCAGAGAGAAGTGATGAGTGCAAAATGTTAAAAAAGGGAATACCACAACAGCTGGCATCCTACAATGTGCACTGGACTTAATGTTCACCTAATAAGAGGAGAAAAATACTGTAGACATATGATCTTAATGTATAGTCATTTGTAAATATACATTAAGTGTTTTTGAAACCATTAGCAAGAAAATAATGATATTATGATGACTAGCTTCCAATTAAATGAGTGAAATCTATAGCCTAAAAACCTGAACTTTTAAACAAAAAATCAAGTGTGGCAACCTGAAGTTACAAACCCAGCAGACGTTCAGCACTACCTCGAGTGAAGAGGCTAACGGAATGTACTGATGATACTATTGAGGACTCTAATCAAGCTCTCTCAATCCTGCCGTTGTGTTTTCTAAATGTAACAATAATGTCATTTCTGTAGTTGAAAAAAAAAGTATATTTGCTGAAAGCTATTTGTGAATAAAAGCTGTCCTAGGCTGTCTGCTTGGGTAATTTATACAATATATTAAATTATATCAATATAGCTTTTCTTTAATACAGTAAAATATATTTGTGATGAGAACAGCAGGTATTGTTCCACGGTGCATCACAACTTACACTGCATTTTTAAGGGTTTCTTACTGTTTGCTCTCATTATAAGGAAGGACGTGTATTCTACAACACTTGCTATTGGTATGCAATTGTTGAAACTGTAATAAGAATACAGCATATATTGTAAAATGTTAGGAATGGAAGAAGCACTTCAGTCTGGAGTGGGAGTTTAAAACTCCTTAAAGCTAGAGCAAAATCCTCTCAGATGTTTGAAATCATTCTTAAAGTCAGAAGTAAATCTTAGTTCTAGGTCACTGTCAGAATACTGACTTCTCCCATGTACGGGCTCCTTTAGAGCTGGGTCCATGTATAGGAAATAACTTTAATAACACCTGCCATCCATTTACCTTTTTGATGCCATACAAATTTCACTTCTCAACACCTTTTAAAGAAACATAATTTTACATTTTACATTCAATACTTTAAAGCATCAGATTGCAATTTGTACTTTCAGATTTTACCTTTAAAATTAACAACCTTATTTTGAAACAAAATATAAGATTAATGCAATCAGGTATTATTTCAAGGCTCTGAAGTTCTCTTACAAATGCAGTGTTTCCATAGTTTCAGGCATTCTTCCATAAATATTTCTTAATTAACTTTTTCCTCCCTTTCACTCACCTGAAATGAAAAACAAACAAACAAACAACAAAATTAAAACATAGACAAAAATGTGGCTGCTTTCATACAACAATAATGAAATTCAGAGTCTCCGTGCTTTTAGAGAATCATCAGAGGACATAAAAAGTAAAGGTCAGTTTGAGCCTCTTTTTGACTTTGTACAGAATTGGTATACCTAACCAGTGCCACTGTAGTGGTGTTACCTGGAGAATACTGACTGCTTAGACAGAGGGTATTTTTTTTAGATTTGGTGTTGACTCCTCAGTAAATCTCAGGGTAGGATGCAAACTCTCATTGACTGCAGATATGTATATTCATACCTGCAACTGTAAAATCACAAAGTTTTGGATTACCACAAGTAAAGTTTACTTCACAGATTTCCCTAATGTATGGTCTGATGTAAATTCCAGCTGCTGCAGAGTATAAACCAATCAAGTTCTTTCTTTAATACAGTCATCACAATTTAATACCATACAGGGCACATTACTTTTCCTACATCACCCTTCTTCCTGAAGCACTGTTCTTCTATCGACTTAGTGGTGCTGGATCTTTTTAGCTATAAGTCTCCAGTTCATTTATGCAGATTCCTTCTCTCCGTGCTGCATGCCTTCTGGAGTACAGCTCTCTAAGCAAGACTTTGTAGGTTTGCATCCCACAGCTGATGCCACTTAGCCTCCTGCAAATTGATGTGGATGGCTCCTTTGCTTTGGAGACGGAACATTTTCACCTTCACAATACACTCAGGTTTTAGTGGCCTGGGGCTTAGGAACATGAGATACATTCTTAACTAAGAAATTCCACTTTAAATTGCAACATGCTATAATCATACCAGTAGACTAAAATTTCAAGTATTCTAGAAAATTCCACCTTGTCACTCTTTGGAAGGGCAGTGATTTCAAGAATTAGCACATTTCCATCATCTCCCCTTCATATTAAGGTGAGTATAGTTTCTAGTTCAAACAATGAAAGTCAAACAAATAAAGTTCAGGAATAGATTGTGTATGTTTTCTGTTATATTAATTATATGCATAGTAATACTGTGTTTTCACACACCCCTTTTGCATTGCTGAGTACTTATTAAAATAGCGCAAAAAATGATAAAAGCAAGGAATTTCAATGGTAGGAGAGAGTCTGCCTTCTTGCGCTACTGGGAAGAAAAGAACAGCCTCTGACCTGTCACGTTTTCAACATCTTGGATTTTGTTTTTGATGTCACAGTATTCTAAGCAATGTTTTTATCTGTCGATCCTTGCGATTTTTATCTTATAGACAATTTAAAAAACAGGTCTTTGGAAAACATCATTTTTGGTGAAAAGATGACACATTCAATGATTTGAGAGATGCTAGAACAAGATGATCAGTCACCATGAATGTCTGTTTGCTTCCCTGAGGTGCTTTATGACCTTCTTGCAAAAAATGTGTATTTATCATTAACTTAAGGTCAGATACTGACCCCCTTCAGCTACAAGTGTTGCTTTGTACACAGCTGACATCAGTGCATTACAAATTACTGAAATCTGTCCCCAGAGGATTTGTAAATGGTATTATTCCTTTCAGTGCGTGGCTACCAGTTACCAAAGGGAAATTCATGTAAGAATTAAAAAACATGAGATTAATTGAAATTAGCCTCCAACTTAAAAAAATAAATCTTGAATCTCTGTCTGATGTCCATTTAACAACGGAAATAGTATTTATTCCCATGTGGAAGGCAAAAAGTATTCTGTGGTAAGTCATTGTGGTTACATTCCTGTTTTTCACCTCTCTTCCTGCCTCCATTTTCCTTCAACACCCTCACTGCATCCTGGAAATAATTCCTGCAAAGTTTTCTAATGTGTTTCTTTTTTCATCTTCTTTAAGTGTAGATCCCTTATAGTGCCCCATGAGGAAGACATTTATCCTGATGTTCCTTCAGTTCCGTGCATCAAGATCCATGACAGCCAATAGACAGTGGTACAAAATGTCTATGATTATGATTTTGTGAGGAGTACATTCACCTCTGGGAGTGTAGGAATTGGTATTAGTGTGATCTCTGCCACCAGCTTAACTTATGAAAGAAAATCTTACTTCCTCATGGATCTTCATGTCCAATGGCAGCAACAGACATAACATTTCCCTTTACAGTTCTAACTCCTGGAGGTTGGCTCCCAGAATGATTCCTGTAGACCACAGACAGCACAAGCTGCTTGCCATCAGGGTGCTTTCAAATCACGAGTTTGCTTTCTTCTTTCTACTGTCAAATTATCATAGATGTCTAGAGAAAAAAAAAAATCAATTCCTTAGCATTGTTTCTTTATAGTCAGCTGCTGCAAATACCACTGGGATAGAAAAGAGAAAAAAAAAAAAAGGAGATAGGTTTAATGGGATGGCCTCTTCCCTTTCTTTTAGCATACCATCCAAGCAATCAAAGTATCTGAATACAAGTTTGAGGAACAGAAGTAATAGTGCTCACTGGAGGCAGCAGGGTTTTCACAGGCTCTTGGGTATCAGGGAGACAGGCACCTTTGTGTCCATACAGTGGAACAGGTGATCTGCTACAACAATACAAATCTTGATTCTGCATGATAAAATTTAACTCACCCACACTGCCATGTGATATTTTAACATAAACTAAAGTTGATCCTTTATACTATGGTTCTGTTTGTAACACAATGGAACTTTAACTAAAAGCTTAGTTCATTGGTAACACATCTTGCAAGACAAGCTGGGAGAAGATGTAATTACAACTGGGAGATGTATTTAGTTGGGAAAAGCACAAAAAGGTGGTATTATAGATGATATATTATAGAAGTGGACCCCGGTGATGTTAAAAATAAGGACGGTAACAATGGAATGTTGGAAACACCAACAATGCATTAATGCATTCTAGACACTACCTTTGAATAGTGTGTGATCCAGAGAAACTTGTCTCTTGAATTTTGGATGGGAAGGAAGCTACAAATAATGGTCAAACAAAACTATACTGTGATACTCTAAAACTGTCTTTAAGTATGTTAAGATTTGTTAAAGTACTTTTGTTTATTTACTAGGAGAGGCTTAATGGAGATTTTCACTGTTTGGTAGAACTATCTTCCCTTTTTATTACAACATTGCTTTTTTCTCCTCCTCTGCTCCATACTGTATTGACAGTTCTCTGATCACCCTTCTATGTTATCCTTCCTACCTCTCACTATATATTCATCCTGATTAGTCTCCTTCTCAATAACCTACCTCTTTGTTTCCATCTCTTATTCCATTTATCTTTCTGATGTTTGACATGACAGAAATCGACAAGACTGACATAATCCACAGTGGAATTCACCTTAATACTATAAAAAAATATTCAACTGAAAATTATGTTCTCAGAATATTTTAATCACAATATTTTAAAAAAATATTTTACTATGAAGTCATAAAATTTAAGGCTGTAAGGGTTCATAGGTTTGGTATTAAATTACCTTAACAATTAGCACCATAAACAGTCAAGAATGTGGCATGGTATCACAAGCATGAGTAATTGGTTCATGTTGCAAATAATCCCTCTCTTCAGCACAAACACATAGGACAGCTGACTTCAATTTCTCATGTGGGATGGCTTCTCTGTTTTGCTATTATTTTTCATCGTTCTGTCAGAGTCAACTAGCTCTGGTTCTGTAATGTTCAGTACCTTCATCTGTATGCTAAGGCATACAATATCTTACCTGCATTTGCATGACTGACCACCCATCCTGTGACCTCAAAACAAAATTTTCTAATGGCTGAGAACAAAAATATTGGAAATATTTTGTATTCAGCAGTATTTCTGAATGAATGGATAGAGCAGTGCAGCGGGAAGTATAAAATTTATGCCTTTGTAAGGTATGTAAGACTAGTTTATTTAGCTTATAGCTCTTAAGTCGGGGTTTATGAGGATGTGTCAGGGACCTAAAGGTTCTGACCAAAGAATAATCTTTTGTTGGAACAAAGGATTCTGGGTGAGAGCATAACTGGATGGCTACAGAACTAGAACCACAGGCTGCATGACAGTATTAACGGAAGTGGTATTTGTGGCTACAGCAGTTTAGCTGGTTTTGTAGGGAGCTGACCTTGGTAGTTTAGCTTGTTTTGCATGCGGCCAAGCTCGTTTGCAGGCAGATGTTCCACCTGGGCTCTGTATCATTCACTGGCCATGCAGATACAGTGTGCAAGTGGAAAAAACCCTGCAGACCCTGGGAGAGAATAAAAGCAGGAGGGAAGCTGTGGTGGATTAGAGAGGAAAAGTGCACTCTGAAACAGGGGATGCTCTGCTGACACTACCTGTTGAATGCACTGCTGGCATGTTTCTCCTCCTCCTGCTCAGCGTTTCGTCCATCTCTCAAGAGTTGGTAATACTGCGCTTGCTTAGAGAGTTTCTGCCTGCCGCTTACTAGGGCAAGTGTATACCTGTGCATGCGTGTGTGTCAAACAAATCTTGTAACTCTCTGAGCTGCCTTGAGTGTGTACTTGATTGCCTCTGCTCCTGAGACATCCCATCTCTCAGATCCAAACGTACTTGAAACAGAAGCCTTCAAAAGTGAGCTCTTCAACATGTTTTCCCCAGTTGGAAGTGTCAGAAAACATGAGATCTGCGAGAACATTTTGGTAATACCAATATGGACATGTCAGGTTGCCAAGATTATTTTAGTAGTTTGCAGGAAGAGAAATACAGAACGGAAGGATCTCAGTCCAAGAAAAATATTTGTTAGATATAGAAAATGTATTTATTTTTACTTTTGTACACCAAAGATTGAAATTGAGAACATTAGTATTCGTTTTTATCAACAAAACCATTAGTATGGAAAAAATAAGCAATGTAGCTCTTCTGTCAACAGGCTATCAGATTGATATGTCTCTGTCCTGACTGCTTCAGGATTAGATGTGATAAAAAGCAAAATTAAAAACTTAAGCTGTAAGTTGTTATGAGAGGGCTTTGCTGGGCTTTGAATTGTAATGAGTCATCTGTTTTAAAAACTGATCCACTGCATACCTGAGACCATAGTTACCAGAACAGCGTGGACCAAAAAGAAAAAAAAAAAAGGAAAAGCATTACTCTAATAAGGCACATACTGTCGGAAATACAAATTCATCATTAATCTCTATCAAATCCCATTGAATCTATTGGTAAACAAGGTTATGGCTACCTCTTTTGAGAAATAAAGTCTAGCTTCGTACCAAAGGTCTGTAATAGCTGTTGCCACAAAGCCATTTTATGTTGCACTCATCTTACATAAATGTGATTGATATGCCTAAATGTGATAGATATTTTGTGGCAGATCTCAATATTCTGCAAGGTAAACTATGATTAGATCAAACAAAGGGAGTTATTAAAAATGCTTAAACATATTTGTCTATGTAAGAGAATAAGAAAATGTAGGTTTGTTCTTTTTTTAATTAGAAGCAGCCATTTTTATTTATGTGTTCTAGATTTTCTAATATTTATGATTTTTCAAGCGTCTGATATTTTCAGTATTATCTCTGGTTCCTGAGAAACTTTCATATAGGCGCAACAGACTTACATCACTTGAAAAGAAAAATTACAGTCAAGACAGTAAAAAAGATTTTAAGTTTCTGGCTCCTGGGCATTATCCAGCATACAACTATAAATGTAACTATCAAGTCAGAATAATTTGATGACAATGGCTGCTTTTATCATTATTCTTCTCACAAAGATCTAGCCTGTAACTCAATTCTCAAAATCCTATCTTTAATCAGCTGGATTTAAATGTTAAGAGAGGTTGCAAACAATGGATATGTGCTGTAATCCTTCTGCAGAGGGGGTTAAGTAGCACTGTTTTAGTCATGCCCAAGTTCTGTGATTTGTGAGTTTAAGTAAAACCTTTTAACAATATTTGAATATCCCCATGTTTTGTTGTTTGTTTGTGTTTGTTGTTGTTGTTTTCCAGTTAAATTGCTAACAAACTTGCTGAAGCTCAAATTGCTCCCATTTTCACAGGAACCATGCCAGGATATTACAGACAAAATGGCTAAATTGGTTCTGGAGGGGACCATAAGCTGTTTAAAATAAGATTACATTTATTTTTTAAACATCTTGTTTGTATGTATGTATGCATGACTTAGAGTGTTGGTATGCTGTAATTTAACTGTATGATTTTATGCCTGCTGAACTTTAGGATGCTCATGAAAATTAGGTGCCCGTTTCTCTTGTTTCTCTGATGAATGAAATTTCAATAAGTACTGTCTTAGCCCTTTTTTGCCTGCATTATGCTTTCATGTTAGCTATTTTCAATCACAGCCTGCTATCTTATTCTTTCCTGTTTGATTCTCCTATTTGCATGGATCTTTACACCCTTTCTTGCAACACTCTATCTCTTAATCTCCACATTATAGCACTATTCGTCTTCCCCTACTTATTTTCTGTGTAATATGTATTAGAACACCCTTAACCTTCATCTTTTTTGTATTAGCATCTCCACAAACTGCTGTAATGCACATTCAAAAATTGCAAAGGAAAGCATAATTCCCAGGGAACAGAGGGCAGGTATTTGTGAGAATCCAGGAAGGACTGGAAAACAGCCTCTCTGCTGCGCATCTGGTTTACTTCTAGAAAGAACTTGCTGGTGAAGATTCATTTATTTTCTTTACATCACGGCGCATGTTGGAGGGAAAGCAGAGTCAGTCCTCCTGTCCTTGTAGCTGTAAAGGCAGGCAAGATCAGGCAACACCTCTTATAGCACAAACACAATAGCACCTGCCAGAATTATACCGCACCACATCTGTGTTTAACTTGGAAACAACATTTATCTACAGATATTTTAGGACAGATAAGACATGAAACAGGAAACAGTGAAATCAGAGAAGATAACTGGTAATCTTGTGCTTCCTTCCTAGCATTACAATGCTGAAAATATTGTGGTTACAGAGAGCAAAACTTGATTTTAACAGCAACGTAGCAAATAGCCCCTCTCTTTGAAGTTATTCTTAGCTTTCTGATCTTGACAAACAAATGGAGGGTATACTCTATTTGATCTTTAAAATGAAATTGGGAGAAAAATGCGCTTCTCAAACAATTGCACAATTTCTTTAGTTGCGGCGATAGATAACCAGTTATTTGACTTGCAGTCAGATTTTCCCTTGCAATAATTATGTATTTTAAATATATAATTAATCAGTTTGTAAACAGATGTCTCTACTGAAGATCACACTCACTGAATTCTTATTCTTGCTTTGATACACAGTTAAAATGAGGAGCCTTGTATATGTTGCACTAATTCAAAATGCGCACATTTATTTCTCAAGTAATTTATTTTAGAATCAAGGATTGTAAATTCATTACTTTGAGTAATTAAAGACTATTTTAAAAAAGACTATTAAAAAAAAAAGGCTACACAAGTTTATGTAGATCAGCTTACCTATCTCGAGGAATTAGTTCTGCCAGACTATAGCGAACAAACCTATAGTCGCTAATAAGTAAGAAAAAACAAATAAAGCAACAAAACATAAAACAGCATTTAACTGTATACAGTATCTGTTCACTGATTCTTTCCTTATTAACACTTACTTTCTAATGAAAATACTGAATTCAGCTACTGGGGGCTGAATCATACATTTTCTTGATGGAATATTTTTCAGTATGAAGTTCCATCATCACTGTAATTCAGGAGGAGCCACTCATGAAGCTGTGATGAAAGTGGGGTTTTACCCCTTAGTAAAGTCTGGCTTTTTTTGCTGTTCAAGGTGAGTAGAACAATCAAAGCAGTGAGCGTCTGAAGTATCAGCCCAACAAAATTCACATGATAACTTCAGTAGTTCTTTTGTGTCAGAACTTCCAGTGATGTAAGTGGTCATATGTTCAGCAACTTAATGCAATCAGCCAAATTCATAGCAAAGTTCAACTGGAAAAAAATGTAGGTGTCTCTGCTCAGCTGCTGGTCATTAGAAAAACCCACTGGATTTGAAGATAGGTAATGTTAAACTAGGTATCCATTAAAGTACGTGTTATCCCCATCTACAAATCAGTAACATGAAGCAGAAGCATTGCTAGAGATGAGTTCCAGCCCTATCAGAACTGCATCTGTGATGGAACCAAAATCCAGAGATTTTTATCATGTCTTTTATCCTTATGGTCACATTTCAAGCTTGTTGAATGAAATCAAAGTAGAGTCCGAATGAAACAGTCAATAAGTCTAGCATTCTTTTCTACTAGAATGCTGAAGAAATGTGTTAAGATGAAGAGCATCAAATAAAATAGAACAATAAGGTCATTGTTGTTTTTCCCTGGGAGAACTCTATATCTATCTGTTGTCCTTAGTTCCTGAACATGGGACTCACCTGAAACAGTGAGAAGAGGCAGAAACAACTGGGAATTAGTGCTGGTTAGGGTCTAGATGGATCCACAAACTTACACACATAATGTTCTCCCAACACACGTTTGCCACAGATTATAATTTCTTTTGTGCCTCAGCAACAAAATGTACATCTAGGTAGAGGTGACCTCTTCCTAAAAAAAAAACAACAATTTTTTTCACCTGACTCAGTAATATTTTGAAAACTATACTCTTATTCAGAGCAAACTGAAAATTATTTTGAATTAAGCACATAACAATAAGCCTAGATTCCTATTTACCAATAGATTACAAATTTAGCATTCTAAATCCCAGTTTTCTTAAGAAAGACATTTCTTAATCACAGCTATCACCAGCTATTCTATCTACCCGCTTCCTCTCGTCATTTCTACATTGCCAAGTCACGCTGTTTTGCATGAATGTATTGATATCTACAGTAATGGATGTGTCTCAAAGTACTTGGCATCTCTCACATGTATCAAAAAAAGTCAAGCCTCCTTCAGTTAGTCCTCATCTATACAGATAAACATCAACAAATGCCTACAAGGAAATCAATTAATAGAACAGTATCTGGAGAGTAAAGGACATTTATTTAACTTAAATTGCATACCAATACAAAGTTTTTTTATGTTATAATCAAAACTAGCAATATTATAAAAGTAGTAGGACTTGAATTTAAGCCCCCTATATCACCAGCTGGCAGAGCATGAAGAGGCTCAGTCCTACTCACTAAACTTACTCTCAGGACTGCTATCATAGATTTATTTCAGCCTCATTTTCAGATCATCTTCCTATCCAGATTCCACATAACCTATGAACCAAGACAGCATTTCACAGGCTGGCTGAAAATCAAGACCTTCCTATTCCCATCTGTGTGCACCTTACAGCATTAAGACTAAATCTAGTTACTTTCAGAAGTCACTTGAGAAGTATCATATATCAAAACGTCAGTAGATTATTTGATCTCCTGTGACTGAGAAGTCAATAACTCCATCTCTACTTCTCCACCACCCCAGGAGACAGCTCAGAGTGGGCAGCAGATGCATGCCTAGACACTAGGCATGCCATGTTTGCGCCATCTCTATCCTTCTGGTCATCTCTCAGGCACTCATTCCTATTTTCTTTATACTGATGTATTGCTGTGCATAGGCATTTCAGGAAGCATTTTAAATTAGATCAAAGTGGAGCACATTATGAAACTGTTTGCACATGTACACTGTGTATATAGAGTGTGCTCCACCCTCAGCAACCATGCAGATGGAGTTATGTGAGTAAGCTACGTTTGCCTCCGCAACAAATTCCAAGCTATGAGAAAACTCTGTCTCAGATCCCCTTCCTCTCTCAGAAATACTTCGTTGCTTATTGCTACTTTAAATTTTCCCTGACAGACCATGTATCACACCAGGAACAACAAAAAAATCCAAATGGTTGTATTAAGACTTAGATGTTCATGCTCAGCTCTCTAACTATTTTATGAATCAACAAAAGGCAGGAATTGTCAGAGTCATTTATTAAGACTGGAAACCAAAAATCATTTGACCATTTTTCACTCAGTGACCATTTTTTATGCTGTTTTTGTTGTTGTTGTTGTTGTTCCAGCATATATATGTTCTTTCCTAGGATCT